>NC_085137.1:162780493-162814574 GCF_035046485.1 Aedes albopictus
ACAGGGGGTGAACTTTTCCGATCAGAAATCTGCCAAATTCGACCCCCTACGCAAAGCACTCGAATAACACTCGTTCGTCTACGCTTTCCGGCAAGTTTTCCACCGTTCACAACATTCCTGAGAAGAAAATTTAACCCGATTTTACATAAATTTTGATTTGCACTTGCAAATTTGTGATTCCGATACGTTCCATGGAAAAGTCGATGAAAAATCATGACAGCAGCGCTGCTGTCACAGAAATAGTCGATTGTTTTGGTTTTCCACCATCCCGCCCGGCCCGCGAGTGTGATTCGCTGCGGAAAATGGGCCCGCCTACCGTTCGAGAGCGAATACTGATTATTTTTTACAGATGTTATATCTAGATTGAGTTTAAATAAGGGCGAAAGTAACATGAGAGAGTTCTCTTCATCGACTCTCTCTTCTGTAAATTAAAGTGACAAGATGCAAATTCAATCGAACTTTTTTACACTTAGACGCTAGATTGCATCGCAACCTAGCGATTTATGACCAAAAAGTTCAACAATACTTGCATCTTGTCACTTCAATTTGAAGAAGAGAGAGTCGATGAAGAGAACTCTCTCATGTTACTTTCGCCCTTATTTAAACTCAATCTAGATATTTTGTGGACTGTTGAATAAAAAAAATAACGAATATTATTGAATAAAAAAATTTTAAATATTAAACCTTATTTAATATTTTTCTGGTTGATTGTTAAAGCTTTCCCTTGCAAATAGAAAAAAAGCCACTATTAATATCGTTGTGTAAAACTTCTAGCTTGAGTTTAAATAAGGGCGAAAGTAACAGGAGAGAGTTCTCTTCATCGACTCTCTCTTCTGCAAATTCTAGATTGAGTTTAAATAAGGGCGAAAGTAACATGAGAGAGTTCTCTTCATCGACTCTCTCTTCTGCAAATTAAAGTGACAAGAAGCAAATTCAATCGAACTTTTTTACACTTAGACGCTAGATTGCATCGCAACCTAGCGATTTATGACCAAAAAGTTCAACCATACTTGCATCTTGTCACTTTAATTTGAAGAAGAGAGAGTCGATGAAGAGAACTCTCTCATGTTACTTTCGCCCTTATTTAAACTCAATCTAGAATTAAAGTGACAAAATGCAAATTTAATCGAACTTTTTTACACTTAGACGCTAGATTGCATCGCAACCTAGCGATTTATGACTAAAAAGTGCAACCATACTTGCATCTTGTCACTTTAATTTGAAGAAGAGAGAGTCGATGAAGAGAACTCGCTCATGTTACTTTCGCCCTTATTTAAACTCAATCTAGACTTGATGAGCGTGTGTGATTGATTAAGCCCGCTTCAGCCGAGACACTCATAATGGAACTAGCAACCGACAGATGGCCATTAGAAGTTCCAAGAACACTGAACTAAAAACACTGGAATACATTCAAGAATACATTACATATTGTAATTATTTTTTTAAAAACGTACTTATTAATGTATTATATATATTTATATTATGACGATCTGTTGTGCGAATAATAAAAACCCGATTTAATCCACCTATGGTGAACAGAGCCCTTCTTACACTTATTAATACTATTGTTGTATTATTTGTATTTAACATATCACAGAACATATTTATCTTGTGTGATGGACCAAAAGTTCTAGAAAATATTGTGGATTTGGCATCTAGTGGATTAGTTTCCAAAATAGCATCATGGACCATGGACTAAACTACCAGAAATGCCAGACACCTTCTAGAATCTTGTGTGAAATTTTTAAAAAATAGCTTACATGTTCTGGAATATTGTATCTTTTGTTAACTGCCAAAAGATCTTGAATCGATTAACAAATGGATAAGAAAATCAGCGAGATACTTTTTGTCTAATAGGGTAACGGTTGAATTTTGGACCCCCAGAGGACATTAGTTTGAATTTAAGTCAAAATCAAACAGATTCAGAGGGTATTTACACAATATGATGATGTCAGTATGATCGTATATGCCTCCACTGTCCGTTAAAAATACCCTCAAGGTCATTTCTGGCTGAAAATTTGATGAAAATAATCGATTTTTGAAGCATCAGTTTTCACTGTTTTGGACACTCCAATACATTTTGGACCCTCTTCAGTATATATTTTGGACACCCGGTGTTTAAATCCGTTTGAAACTATTTTCGAAGAATTTTCCGCTTGAATATATGCTGGATCACATCCTGATAACTTGATTCACAAAGGCTGATTAGACGAACTTTGCGAATTTAATGCGCTAGAATGATAAACGTTTTTGTTTACATCTGCAAGTTATCTTCGCACCGTAATGTCTTGTTGTAAACATGTTGCGACACTCGCACGGATGACGAGATTGAAGAAAATTAATTTCAAGGCAAATATGGATATTTCCAGTGAGGAAATGATTGCTGCCCGTGCAGAGCAATCTTATTTAGCGAATGATTCTAAAAAAAATCGTCATCTCTTCATTCATTCATTTTTTTCGTCGTCATTCATTCATTTTTTTTACTGTGTTGACGAAGTGATTGGCTTAGCGATTTATCGTGTGATCACTAAACTTATGTTTTAAGTGTGTTAATTCCCCGCTTAAAGAACTAAACTTTGTTGATGTGACGTGTCTAGTTATTGTGTACGAAAAAACAGTGCAATCTAACTTTTACGTAGACCAGAATTGATGAATTTAGTGTTTTTTCCAACGTGTTATCGAAGCTAAGTTCCTCTTTCATTGTCGTTTGTTGTCCACTCGGGCGAAATGCCGGTGGACATGGATGGTGAAGACAAAGAGCCCGGCTATTCTGATCAGCCGTGTGCTCAGTGCGCGTCTCCCATTGAACACCGCGATGCTTGTGTTGAGTGCTTTGGTCGGTGCAAATTATTCATACATGTGCACTGCTTGCCTGGCGCAACGAGCGAAGAGATTGCGATACTGCAGAAAATTAAAAACGCCGTGTTTGTGTGTGATGCGTGCTTGAGTCTGGCCGAGTTTGATGATCGGCACAGCGAAAAACGATTGGATGAAATTGCCAATAAATTGGAAGATGTCGCGAGTGTGGTTGATAAGATTAAAAATTTCGAGCAAGTTGTGCAGAAAGTTGTGTGTGATGAAATAGCGCGCGTGTATAAGCAGAATGTAGTTGCTAACGAAGATGACATGCCGCGTCGAATGGTTACCCGTGCGTCTGCTAAACGGAGAAAAATCAGTGCGCATAATATTGATTCGGAAGTGACACCAAAATCGTCTTTTGCGGATGTTTTGAAAATGAGTGCAGGAAGAAGAGCAACAGAACAGCCAAAGAAAGATAAACCGTTACAAAAACCAAATCCGGTGGTCGTAGTGAAACCGAAAACTGGGGTACAGGTTGAAGATGTGCGGGCAGAGCTTCGAAAGAAGGTGGATGCTAGACATTTGAATGTAAAACGAGTCACAAGTGGAAAAAATGGCGAAGTTGTGATAGCGCTGCAAGATGACCAAAGTGTGAAGTTGTTGAAGGAGAACGTTGCGAAAAATATGGGTGGTCTGTATGATGTGGACGTTCGGGAAAATCTCAGACCGACGGTCAGATTGATTGGTATGAGTGACGAGATGGATGAAGAAGAGTTAAAAGGAACATTGGTGGACCAAAACGAGGCGTTCGCGAATTTGAAGCATTTTAAACTTCGCAAGACGTACTGTAATAATAAATTGCGATTCAACAACTCTAGTGCAATTATTGAGCTTGATGCCGAAACATACAAGAGAGTCTTGCAGGAAGAAAAATTGAACTGTGGTTGGGATCGGTGCCGTGTTGTTGACGGCCTGCAGGTGACGCGTTGTTACAACTGTTGTGCTTTCAACCATAAAAGTAAGGACTGCAAAGCAGTTTCTCCGAAGTGCCCTGTGTGTAGTGGAAATCACCTGGTGAACGAGTGCCAGTCAAGTTCAAAAGAGTGCGCAAACTGTAAGAAAATGAACATTGAGCGAAAGCTGAAACTCGATACGAATCATGCTGCATGGAGCGCGAGCTGCCCGGTCTACTTGAGGCAGCTTGAACAACGCAGAAGCTTGGTCGACTTTTCGAAATAGCCATCATTGTGCGAGAGTACTCTTGCCTACTCCGAAGGAATCCCAGAAGCAGTCGATACTCCTGCTCTGTCAGGTAATTTAACGAACAGTATATGGCCTGCCGAAGCTAGACACGATGCTGCACCTCGCCTGAATCCGAGCGTATTCCAGGTGACTCACTTCTCGAATAATCCGGATGGTCGAGTGGATTGTTCAGTTCATACTTCGTCCGAGCCCGATATTTCCCTCTCCGGTCCTGCTGTAGCTGATGTTGATTGTCTGGGTGACAATCCTGCTGGTTCAGGTAAACTTAATGAACGTATATGTCGCGCCGAAGCCAGGATGGATGCTGCTCTCCCTAATAGACGATCGGTTTTGCAGCCCACATCCCCTATCACACGATACGTAGTTCGCCCCCCGTCGGAGCCCGATGGATCTTTTCCCGGACCAACTGACGATTATCTGGTGGACAATCCTGCTTGTTCAGTTCGCCGCCCGTCCGAGCCCGATGGATCTCTTCCCGGACCTACTGTAGCTGATGAAGATTGTCTGGTGGACAATCCTGCTTGTTCAGGTAAACTTAATGAACGTATATGTCGCGCCGAAGCCAGGATGGATGCTGCTCTCCCTAATAGACGATCGGTTTTGCAGCCCACATCCTCTATTACACGATACGTAGTTCGCTCCCCGTCCGAGCCCGATGGATCTCTTCCCGGACCTACTGACGATTATCTGGTGGACAATCCTGCTTGTTCAGTTCGCCCCCTGTCCGAGCCCGATGGATTTCTTCCCGGACCTACTGTAGCTGATGAAGATTGTCTGGTGGACAATCCTGCTTGTTCAGGTAAACTTAATGAACGTATATGTCGCGCCGAAGCCAGGATGGATGCTGCTCTCCCTAATAGACGATCGGTTTTGCAGCCCACATCCCGTATCACACGATACGTAGTTCGCTCCCCGTCCGATCCCGATGGATCTCTTCCCGGACCTACTGACGATTATCTGGTGGACAATCCTGCTTGTTCAGTTCGCCCCCCGTCCGAGCCCGATGGATTTCTTCCCGGACCTACTGTAGCTGATGAAGATTGTCTGGTGGACAATCCTGCTTGTTCAGGTAAACTTAATGAACGTATATGTCGCGCCGAAGCCAGGATGGATGCTGCTCTCCCTAATAGACGATCGGTTTTGCAGCCCACATCCTCTATTACACGATACGTAGTTCGCTCCCCGTCCGATCCCGATGGATCTCTTCCCGGACCTACTGACGATTATCTGGCGGACAATCCTGCTTGTTCAGTTCGCCCCCTGTCCGAGCCCGAAGAATTTCTTCCCGGACCTACTGTAGCTGATGAAGATTGTCTGGTGGACAATCCTGCTTGTTCAGGTAAACTTAATGAACGTATATGTCGCGCCGAAGCCAGGATGGATGCTGCTCTCCCTAATAGACGATCGGTTTTGCAGCCCACATTCTCTATTACACGATACGTAGTTCGCTCCCCGTCCGAGCCCGATGGATCTCTTCCCGGACCTACTGACGATTATCTGGTGGACAATCCTGCTTGTTCAGTTCGCCCCCTGTCCGAGCCCGATGGATTTCTTCCCGGACCTACTGTAGCTGATGAAGATTGTCTGGTGGACAATCCTGCTTGTTCAGGTAAACTTAATGAACGTATATGTCGCGCCGAAGCCAGGATGGATGCTGCTCTCCCTAATAGACGATCGGTTTTACAGCCTACATCCTCCATCACACGATACGTAGTTCAACCCCCGTCCGAGCCCGATGGCTGCCTTTCCGGCCCTGCAGTAGCGAACGTAGATTGTCTAGTGGACAACCCTAACGGCGAAATAGACACCCAGCACAAGTTATCCTTCTACTATCAGAATGTTCGTGGACTTCGCACAAAGATAGACAACTTTTTTCTTGCGGTATCGGCATGCTGTTATGACGTTATAGTGCTTACTGAGACGTGGCTCAACGATCAAATTCTGTCCCCTCAGCTTTTCGGGAGCTCCTACACCGTATTCAGAAACGATAGAAATCGTCGTAACAGCCGTAAGTCACGTGGTGGCGGCGTGCTTATCGCTGTATCAACAAGAATAAGCAGTAGCATCGATCCTTCTTCTGTGCATTATTCTTTGGAGCAAATATGGGTGAGACTAAATTTGTCTGGCCTTCGAATCAGCATCGGAGTTATATACCTTCCCCCCGACCGGAAGACCGACCTAACAAGCATTAATAACCATGTTGAGTCACTGGAGTCTGTTTTTTCCAATTTGAGAGAAAACGATCTCGCTTACCTGTTTGGCGACTACAACCAGTCAGATTTAATCTGGAACACAACGTCCCGGGCATGCCCAACTGTGGATGCCATGCGATCTACTATGTCTATTGCATGCAGCAGCCTTCTTGACGGATTTAACCTTCACGGATTGACACAAATCAATCACGTTTACAATCAGAATCGACGACTCTTAGATTTAGTTCTCGTGAACGATGCTGCCATCGGAAACTGTTCGCTTTATGAGGCACATGATCCCCTTTGCGCTCTGGATGAAAATCATCCTGCTCTGGAGCTTCACGCATATCTACCCAGGCTCCTAGAGTTTGACGATATCTCGCATCAACCCGAGTTTGACTTTCACAGAGCTGATTTTGACGGACTGAGCGAACAACTTCTTCGATGTGATTGGCGAGTTCTGTTTGCGACAGATAACATCGATGATGCAGTAGATAGTTACACACGAATGATCGAAACCATATTGCCTGATTATGTTCCCTTGCGCAGACCAGCTTCAAAACCTCCGTGGGGTAATTTTCGCCTGAAAAACTTGAAACGTAAAAGGTCAAAGGCCCTTCGATATTACTGTAGATCTCGCTGTGTAGTGACCAAACAGACCCTAACAAGAGCAAGCAACGAATATCGTCTGTATAATAGGTTTCTCTATAAACGTTACACAAGGCGACTGCAAAGTAACTTAAGCAGAAACCCAAAACAATTTTGGAATTTTGTAAAATCAAAACGCAACGAGACAGGCTTGCCCACAGAAATGTTCCTGGGATCATCGTATGCGTCTTCTGCTTCGGAAAAATGCAATCTCTTCGCTAGTCACTTCCAGGGGGCATTCAACGACAAAACAGCTACTGATTCTCAGATCGAAATCGCATGCAGAGATACTCCCCTTAATGTGTGTGAGCTTTCAGTCAAAAACATAACTAGCCAGCAAGTTGCTTCTGCGATCAACAAAATGAAATACTCCACTGCCGCTAGCCCCGATGGCATTCCAGCTTGTGTACTGAAAAGATGCTGCAATGCTTTAAGCCCCGTATTAGCCTCGCTCTTCAACATGTCTCTTCAGCAATGTCGGTTTCCGTCTAACTGGAAGCTCTCCATTATGTTTCCCGTGTATAAGAAAGGAGATAAAAGGTGTATTGAGAACTACCGCGGAATCACATCATTATGTGCCAGCTCGAAAGTTTTCGAAATCGTCGTCAAAGATATGCTGTTTGCTGCATGTAAACATTACATATGTACCTGCCAGCACGGATTCTATCCTAATAGATCTGTAGCGACGAATCTTGTCAATTTCGCTTCACACTGTATACGGACGACGGAAGATGGTCATCAAACTGATGCGATATATACTGATTTTAAATCTGCGTTCGATCGAGTGGACCACAGCATACTGTTGAAGCGGCTAGAGCTTCTTGGCATGTCTTTAGACTCTATTTCTTGGTTGAGATCGTATTTGTCGAACCGGAAACTTTGTGTGGTGATTGGCTCGGAAACTTCAACTATATTTACTAATTTATCTGGCGTACCACAAGGAAGCAATCTCGGGCCGCTGCTGTTTTCACTTTTCATCAATGATCTGTCTCGTCTGTTACCTCCTGGATGCAAGCTTTTCTTTGCCGACGATTTAAAACTCTATATGACCATCAGAAGTTTAGATGATTGTCTAAGGTTACAGCATTTAGTCAACACCTTTGCTAACTGGAGCTCTATCAACATGCTTACCTTGAGCATTAAGAAGTGCAATGTGATATCTTTTCATCGAAAACTCAAGCCGATAATCTACGATTACACCATAGATAATTTGAAATTAGAGCGCGTTAATCACGTACGCGATTTGGGTGTTATATTGGACCCAGGCTTCACCTTTCGGATCCACTTTGAAGATGTGATTTCGAAAGCGAATCGACAACTGGGGTTCATATTTAAAATCTGTGACGAGTTCAAGGATCCGGTGTGCCTACGTGCACTGTATTGCACCCTTGTGAGATCATTGCTGGAGTCTAATGTTGTCGTTTGGTGCCCATATCAGACAATTTGGATCAACAGAATTGAGGCAGTTCAAAGAAAATTTGTAAGACGTGCTCTTCGTTCCTTGCCTTGGCGTGATCCTGTAAACCTGCCACCGTACGAGCAGCGGTGCCGCCTTCTTGGTATTGATACCCTGGCCAGCCGGAGGTTTGCTCAACAAGCCGGATTTGCTGCGAAAATTCTGCTGGGAGAAATCGATTCACCTGAGATTTTATCGCGACTGAACATCTACGCACCCGAACGGACTCTACGACAGCGTAACTTCCTGACGACCGAAGGCAGCAACACAATTTATGGCCAACATAGTCCGATTAGTGCCGTAACAACTGCATTCAATGAAGTATTCGATTTGTTCGACTTCAACCTGTCTGCTCAGGCATTCCAGCGAAAGGTTCAGCAGCGGAGGCATCGTGAGCTGTGATAGCATTATTCGACGTTGGATGCAGCGAATTTGAATACAGGCGAGAATCTGTCCAAATATGTTAACGTAAAAAGCTTATCTACATACATGTTTTTTTTTATTTTCAGTAACTGCTTGAGTGACCTGTTGTTTGTAATGTTTTAATAGTATGAAATTGTTTGTATTATAATGTAGATCCTTGTAAGTCAATCTCTGTAATGTTTGTCGAAAAGATACGGGGTTTTTATGCCTTTTGGAGACTGGCAATCACTTTTCATGGCCAACTCCAGGAGGCTTTTCCCCACCACCTTCATTAAGACACGAGTCAGATGAAGCGAATAAAGAATAAATAATAATAATAATAATAATAATAATAATAATAATAATAATAATTAAATCTGTGTAAGATGTGATAATTCAACCCAGGGGGTCCAAAATATATGGGGGTCCAAATTATATTGGTTACCCTATCTCCTAATCAGTCGAATAAATTGGCTCCGAAGTATTTGGTATTCATGGTTATGGTGTAAAAAGGACAAAAATAATATATCTACTATGCTAATCAGTTTTGGAATTAGCTAGTTGCTAGTTATTTTGGCTGTCCAGTTCTTGCATTTTTCCCACAATATATAAATTCAAAGCTTTCATTTAACATATTGTTAGTTTTCATAGAATTCCTGTGTATTTGTAATTTGTTATTTATAATTTTGTAGAAAACAATAACCTGCTAGTATACACTTTGTATGAGGTCAGCATTATTTATTGAAAAATAATTTCCCATAGACTGGTAAAAAACAAATGCAAGATAACAAGTGAATATAATAAAAAAAAGAATTTATTGAAATACTCTTCGTAAGATATCTCAGTAATCAAATGTCGAATCGAAATAAAATTTCAGGGCCTTATACAAGGATATTGTAGCTTTCGTTTGGTGCTTAGAGAACCCAAATCGGTTGACAGACGGTTGAGATATTTATTATGGTACCCTTGGTCAAAAATCTCAAAAAGTTAACCTGTATTACTCCCAAGTACTCTTTGAAACATATCTCGGTAACCAAATGTCCAATCCTAATGAAATTGTATATATAGGGTTCTACTAGAATGTTGTAGCTTTCATTTGGTGCCAGGATAACCAAAATCGGTTGACAGACGGCTAAGATATTTATTATGATACTTTTGGTCAAAAATCTCAAAAGGTTTAGTTGTATAAATCCGAAGTACTCTTCGAAAGATATCTCTGTAACCAAATGTCCAATCGAAATAAAATTTCTGGGCGATCTACAGGGGTACTGTAGCTTTCATTTGGTGCCAAGAGAACCCAAATCGATTGAAAATCGGTCGAAATATTTATTATGATACACTTGGTCAAAAATCTTAAAAAGTTTAGAAGTATGACTTATAAGTACTCTTCGAGAGATATCTCGGTAACCAAACGTCCAATCGAAAAAAAAAAATTCAATAGCGTTCTACTAGGATGTAGTAGCTTTCATTTGCTTCCAAGAGAACTCAAATCGGTTGACAGACGGCTGAGAAACGTGCGTGACTTTTTTTTGTAACGCACATACACACACACACACATACACACATACACAGATACACACACACACATACAGACATTTGCTCAGTTCGTCGAGCTGAGTTCATTGGTATATAAGACTCGGCCCTCCAGGCCTCGGATCGGTTTTTCGAGCGATATTTATACCCTTCTTATGGGTGTAAGAAGGGTAAAAAGGCATAAAATAAGGGAAATTTGTGCACACATTAAGTATGGGCTTCAATGAGGGAATCTAGTTCGCGAGAACAGGTCTTGCTCCCTGGCACTTGAGGAGGAACTAAGGGGGTCTTCATAAAGTCCCCAGAGAGCCCAGGGGGTTCCAAGGGGCTTCAAGGGCGTTTCAGGGGGTTGTTTTAGGTGATTTGGGTTGCCTTTCAAGGACGTTCTGTTTGGTTTTGATGGCGTTTTCATGGGATTACGGGAAATTCAGGGACATTTACAATTTAGGGGGTTTCGGATGATTTCAAGGTGCTTTAATGACAATGGACTACCCGCTTTGCGCGCAGCCACAGTTGATCAGCAGGAGTAAATCAATTTAATTTTGTATGGCGAAATGCATCTAAACTTGAATTACTTGAAATACAAAGCTTTTCCCGAAAAAATATTTGGTAGGCTGAATAGTGGTCACCATTGTGCACAACCACAACCAAATATTTTTTCGAATAATATGTTCCACTTTGAATAATTTGCCTTTAGATGGTAGGGTGCGGGCACCGGTTTTGGCCAGTCTAAGGGAAATCATTTTTATAAAAATAACCAATAATCCAATGAAAACTACCAATGTGTTAAATGAAAGGTTTCGATCTATACTTAATTAGAAAAATGCAGAAATCAAGCTAATACTTGATTTTTGTATTAAAAGTGGCACTGACCAACATAGAAGCCTTGCCGCAGTTTTGGCCATATTCTCAGCTTTGGTTTCTATTTTGGCCAATCACGTGTATTTCTTATGGGACTGGCCAAATTAGAAGCACCCTGGCCAAAATAGATATATGGGAGCTGATTTTTTAAGGAAAACTATTTTTTTCTTACAGGTTTCAATCAAAATGTATGGTTTTAACAGCTGCAATCATATTATTATATTAGAATCTACTAGTAAAAAATAAATTTATGCCAATTTAGATCGTTACAGGCTGAATACCGCACTATGGCCAAAACTCCGAGCTGGCCAAAACTGAAGCTTCTACCCTATTCGCCATACAATATTTTTGCGATTTACTTTTAGCGATTTTTCGCGCATAGAAGCTAGCGCCACATTGGTCGATGCCGAGAGTAGGAAAACAGCAAAAGCATTTAATTCATTGAAACGAAACTCAGTCTGCACAAATTTAGTGGCATTGTGTATTTAAATTGACCCTCAGAATAGTAATTTCAACCGCAAGCCGTCTTTCAGTGTATAGGCACTTTTCTTCTTCGCATGTGCCGGATCGATTTGAGCTCTTCTACAAGGTTTTTCGGCATACTTACCTTACCGATCTAGGCTAAGGCCGGGGTGGCCTCTGCTGTACATAGTAGCCGTCTCCATTCTGCTCGGTTCATGACTGTTTGTTTCCAGTTCCGCACTCTGCGTAGGGTCCGAAGATCGTCCTCCACTTGGTCGACCCACCTAGCTCGCTGCGCTCCACGTCTTCTTGTACCGGTCGGATGACTCTCGAGAACCATTTTAGTCGGGTTGCTATCCGACATCCTGATGACGTGACCCGCCCACCGTAGCCTCCCGATTTTCGCGTTATGGACGATGGTTAGTACTCTCAGCAGCTGATGCAGCTCGTGGTTCATTCGCCTTCCCCAAGTCCCGTATTCCATCTGCACTCCGCCGTAGATGGTACGCAACACCTTCCGTTCGAAAACTCCAAGGGCGCGTTGGTCCTCTGCACGTAGGGTCCATGTTTTGTGCCCATAGGGGACGACCGGTCTAATCAGCGTTTTGTAGATAGTTAACTTCGTGTTACGGCGAACTTTATTCGATCGTAGAGTTCTGCGGAGTCCAAAGTAAGCACGATTTCCTGCCACAATGCGCCTCTGCATTTCTCTGCTGGTGTCGTTATCGGCGGCCACCAGTGAGCTCAAGTACACACGAATTCTTCAACTGCCTCGATTTCATCACCGTCGATATAAATTCGGGGTGGCGGACGCGGTGATTCCTCCCTGGAGCCCTTTGCCATCATGCACTTTGTCTTCGGCACATTAATGGCTAATCCGATTCGCCTGGCTTCACTCTTTAGTCGGATGTTCGTTTTCGACAGCGTCTCAAATTTACTAGCAATAATATTAATATCATCAGCGAAACCAAGCAGCTGAATGGACTTCGTGAAAATCGTTCCACTCGTGTTTATCCCCGCTCTCCTAATTACACCCTCTAAAGCAATGTTGAACAGCAAGCACGAAAGACCATCACCGTAACCCTCTGCGGGATTCGAAGGGACTCGTGAGTATCCCTGATACTGGAACTACGTACATCACTCGATCCATCATCGCCTTGATTAATCGTTTCAGTTTATCCGGGAATCCGTAATCGTGCATAATCTGCCATAGCTGTTCTAGGTTTTTCGTCGGCTATACTTTAACATCATAGTTTAGATGGTTTTAGACAAAATTAAGCCTCTAAATCTAGACAAGAGGTTATCGAAAGGTGGAAGCAGTACTTCAACGAACACTCAAATATTTTAAGCTCAAGTAAGATCATTACGAAAAGTTTCTGTGCCGACCGGGAATTGAACCAGTCGACCTCAACGTAGTACTGTATATCCGCGTATAATTACCCCTTCGGTTAGCTCATTATTTGCAATAGAACAATAATGTCCTTCAAACTGATAAAAGATACATGCTGCTGTCATCATATTTAAAAGGTAACCCGGGACCGGTATACAACCAGACCCATCAATGAAAACACAATTGTTACACATCATTTTCTTTTAATTTTCCACCTTATAACTATTCATTTATTCACAACACCGGCCGACATCCACCTGCTACGCTACTAACTGGTGTCCATGATGGAGCTTGTAGATTGTAGTGAATTGTTGCGATCGGCGACATTGTGTCATTTTGTTTTGTTTTTTTTTTTTTCTGCTCAGCTATATTGTAGTATTGTAGCTACCCATTGATTGGCTATTGATTTTTTTTCTAGTCTAACGTAGTGTGCTGCATATTGTTCTTGGTAGCTGTATCTGAGAACTGGTATGTACAAACACTGTTTCGATGCTTCTATTTACAGAAAAAATGCGTGTCCATTGTTTAGGCTGGAAGGACTTTTCATGAAATGATTTTACAGAAATTCCACCCCAACTGATATCATAACATTTAAATTGTTACAAAATGCCAATAAAACAGCATGGTACCACTGCCATCCGTTCGACAACACATCTTCTACCGTCAAATTGTGACACGACTTCAACTTCCGGTCTCACACCGAAATCCAATGATTCTCAAGTTGTACCTAAATGTTGGACATCGTCTACATTCGACGGACTTTCCTCCATTCCAATAAATCTACAGGAAGACGATGCTGTGATAGGTAGATGTTCTCGTTCATCAACGTGTGCCACGAATTTATCAATTAAGGATGTTTGCTTTATACCTAGTTCTTTCACTAGATATATTCTAGAAACGGGAGGCTGACCATTATCATCTGTCTTCGGCGGGCTGGCAGGCATGTTTCATTGAAGTTTCAAAATATGGGACCATGAGCATCTCTCGTACGTTCTCTGATTCAAACTTATTTACACGGAGCATCTACAATGTATGGCTGGTTGCCGTTCCATGAACCTTTTAATCAAGGATGAACAATACATGTTCCGTTTTGGGATCTCTGTGGTTGTTTATTTTTCCTGAAGTGAAAAGAGAAGAAATAAATTTTTGTAATACATTTTTTAAAAGAAATTTTAAAGTATGTATAAACGCGAAAAAAATAATTTTCAGGAAGCTTAGGAAATAAAACGAAGGCTTAACACAAACTAGGGCGATTTTGGATATTTCCGACAGTTTTGTTTTCTACAAAACATATCAAAGCATCTTTGATTTAAAATACTCATAAATCTAGGTGTTAAAATATACCGCATTTAGTTCACCACTGGACTGCGACTGGACTGGACTCTTCATAAGTGCGAGAACGTAAATAAAAATGCGCGATTTCATCAAATGAAGTTGATGTCTTCGGTGCACTATTTCTTCAATCTATGCTGAATAAGTGCTCTGAAGACACCGAGTTGATTTAATGCAATCGCGCACTTTTATTTGCGTTTTCGCACTTGTAAAAACTAGTGCGATAGTCCAGAGATGAATTAAATGCGCTATATAAATATAGTTGCGGTCCCAGAGAAGCGGATATGTATCAGATTTCGCCGATTTCGCTATCCATCTCGTTGGAGAATCTGAACTCTTTGCAGAATCTTTTAGAAGAACCAAAACCGACTGTGAAGTTTACTGGACGATACATGATACCAAAACTTACATGTACAGTAGACGTTCGCTAACTGCAACATGTTTACGTTTCACTTGTAGATACAGTAGTAGAGTAAACATATGACGTTTTTCTTTATTTTCCAGTTCCAACCCAGGTTGGATCAGATCACAGTTTCAACCCCAACCGGTTTCGCTTGTACTAAAGTTTGTTTGACGTTGTTTGTTTACACATTTTCCGCCAATCCAGTTCCAACCCAGGTTAAAAAAGAAAAACGGCAATAGATGCGTCAAGATGAATCCGTTGTATCAAAACGAACTGTCAATACGAGCATGACGTCATCCGCAGCTCTAACCGAGCTAAACAAATGGGGAGTATTGAAATCATGCAAATTGAACTTTATTATTTTTCGACGTCTAAATTGACATCACCTTAGAGCCGTGAAATTTATGGGTAAAATGTAAATCGTTGTTGTGAATTGAATTGAAAACAATTTTATTTATAACAATTTTATTTATGATTAAAAACAACATATGACAAACATATGCTCAGTGTGCTTAGTAGTTATTAAGAGATCGTTCTGCTGATGTAATCAAATATCGGTTCAAATCAGGGTTCAAATAGCCATCGATTTGCTATCATGTCTCTTCTCTCTTGTTCGTTTTTCCCTGCTCACGTTCAATCTGAACTGAATATATCTTTTAATAAGTTCCCGAGCAGAGGGGAATATCAAATTAATAACTACGAAATCACAAAACCTGGTTTTATATCTTGTTTTGTTATTATTGAATTATCAAGGCATTACGTTTCCATAACATGTTTTGTTGGACAATCTTATTTTGTTATGACCAAGCAATTGGTATGCAGCCCTTAAATAACATTTCAATATTACATTCTGTTGTGGAACAAGTTTGGTTATTATTGTATTATTGAGAGTGCACAAATACTTTATGGTATTGCTATCTAAACTAAAACAAATTTTGAAACAAAACCTACGTCATTCTACAACGTTATTTACAGCATTTTAGGGAAAGCAACTGCATATTCACTCATCAATTTGTCTTCCTCTTCCATTTATCATTACATCCAAACTGAGACAAAGTGCATGCCCCATATCATTAGCTAGTATTCCGTGGGAAAAAGTTTGCATAATGCACCAGAAAAACTATTTAACGATTTTTTGAAAAGTGCGCAAAGTTAGGCCCTAGGTGCGCAAAGTATGGTACGCTTACGGTATCACATTTGATAAGAGGTGTGGTATATTACGTGACATGGAGGTGCTGTAATGTGTACAAAACAAAGTCCCTGCTGGGCGGCGCGAGGTTTTGCTAAATTTCTGAAATTGACTGAGTTGTAGCTGAAAAGTACCCAAAATACCAGCCACTGCCCAAGTGGCGCAGTAATATCGGCGTTGTTGTGGAGTTAGCGTATTGAAAAGATATGGTCTCTCATGAAACATGCTTCGTAATTACACTGTTGAAAACGCTTTGACATCCACGTGCAGCACAACAGAACATGTGCTCGATGAACAAATTGAGATTTGAATTATGAAAATGCTACGGTCAACCTTGGCTTGGTCAGCCAAAGCAAAATCAAGAAATTGACATTTATGCTTCGTAATGATTACTTTGAAGTCAATACTTTGGGCCTAGGCTGGGCAGATATGCTATTGGTGATTTGATGGTGCATGAAGAAGAAGAAGAAGAAGAACGATGGTGTTTTGAAAAATCCTATCCCTACCACACAGGAGAAGATTTTAAAATGCCTCTATAAAATCTAAAACAAAATCTAATTAAAAACGGTTTGATGTACAGCGTAAGACTTTGGACGGACTACATATTGAACGTATAAATTTAAATTTAACATTTTTTTCTTGGTAAGGTACTTAACTTGTACCAATCACCAATTGGGTTTTCAAATTAAGAATAATATATTGATTTTTTGATTTTATTCGAAAGAGCACCTTTTTTTAAGCCAGTATGATTTTTTTCAGATTCTTAAAACTTTATTTTGATACCTAAATTCAATTACAAAAAGATTTTTTGAAATCACCTTTTGACAGCTGGGCAACTGCTTGACAGCTCCGCCCAGTACGAAATGCGACGAGGGGTGATTCGACAAATCGCTCCCATACAAACTTTAAATCGATTTTTCAATAGGTTCCCGGGCACCAAAGTTCATGAAAATTTGGATGTCGGCTCAGTTTGGCATGTAGATTGTGAATATGGAATTATCTCAACACCACTAAAGAAGCCAATTGCAGCTGGTCTATGGAAAATTCCACGTGTATGGCAATTCGGGTTTTTTCTTAACTCACGATGACCAGATCGGTTCAGTCGGATTTGTTGTTGATGGAAAAAATAAATCTGGATCACATGAGATCAATATTGTTAAAATCGGAGAAAATTCATCGCAGATATAACCATTACATAGTTTACCTTCTTTATTTTATTGTCTGCTGTTTCATATTATGAAGTAAAAAATAAAGGCATTGCAACTTCTAGAAATTTCATCAGACTCTTCCGTATTTTTTATTTTATTCATTGCTATAATTTGAGTTTTGGGTAAATATAGCATCATAGCTATTGATATGTTTATCTTTATGTTAATTTCCTTCTTTCAATATCCCAGTCCCGTTACGGTGCCAAATTCCTATCACTTTTCTACGATTCCCAATTCTTATAGTTTAAGTAAAATTTTACCTTCAAAAAGTGATACATCTGCAAATGAGTTTTTTTTTATCTCAAAATTGAGTAAACTTAGTTGAATTTATATGTCATTTTAACAGTACTGCTATTCTAACCTCTAATTATAACTTCAAAAAGTACCGAACAGACTATGTATTACGAAGTAATGAATGTTAGTGAGAGTGGAGATAGCAAATATGGTACCTACTAAATAATTCTAATCAATAAAAATGTCAACTATACAGACAATTCTGCTCAATGATGATTGCATTTGTCTATTATAACTTTTTTCTTTCGATCTATTATTATTCGATCATATATTGTTTGACATTATGTCATAAATATCTTACTAAAAATAATCTAAAACAGAATAAAACTAAACAGCTTCTGCAGAAGTAATCATATCGGCATATGATATAATTACCTTTTACCTTCGCTCACGTAGGTACATGTATAATCGCCGTTCTCACAACGCGAACAAAACAAAAAATTAAAAAAAATCATCTCCGTCTGGAAAGAATCTTTGTCACCGCCAAAATGCACCCCATGACGAAGCTCAATCATAAATAGTCGACTAGCAACTTTTTCGTCGTTCTCTTTGTTCCGAAACAGCCGACGACGGGCCATGCGAACGCCACCACTGTTATTAGTGTTACAGTGCACATGTCTGCGCACCGCGATAGCGCTGTTGGTAAGAGAGAGAGGTTCATTGTTTGATCTTGCATTCAAATCTCTGTCTATTTTTGTCCTGCGACTGGCAAACATGAAATGGGGGAATGGGGAAACTGGCAATACGTAGAACCAGTAAAGCTTCTATCGTCCCTCACTGCAAGTGCTGTGATAGCCTCATTGGTAAAGGCGACTGAAAATTTACGATAGCAGGATTGGAGGTTCAAATCTCGTCCATGTTTGTAAGTTTTATAATGAATTCGAAATTTTTTTATGTGACCTGTTATTTTCTAAAAATAGAATAACACACTTAAAATAATTACCCAAAAATGAGTAAAAAAGTTAGTTTTTACCCTAATTTTGCTTTCGAACAATAACTCTTTAATATCAAAATTTGTTATTGAAATATTTCCCAAATTCACTGTTATTAAGTTGTTATTGCCACTAACAAAACATGTTATTAAATTGATTTTTCAGGAACAAATTTTTGTTATGTGACTTGTTATTTTGCCGCTTATGACAGCCAAGTTTATAACTCAATATGTTATGTTAATAACATGAAAATTACTAATTCCGTTATGCAGTTATTTTGCCAAAATAACGCATTTTGTTATGCTGTTGTTTTTCTCTTCTGCTCGGGTTTGTTTTTGATCTCATGACAGTCGGGAATATAGCCAGCTTGAATGTGGCTCATGAGCGCATACAAATTTGTTTCGAGATCATGGTTTACTAGTTTGAGTACTTCAATGTTTTGCTTGAAAATTTGTTCCAAACGAATGAAAAAATTGTAGGTTTTAATGTTTACATACAGAAGCGAACTGCCTGTGTAATCCTTCAAGTAAGTATGTACCAAGATTTGGGAGGAGGAAGTATTACCGGAGGAATGGATGGAAGGTATCGTGTGTCCCATCTACAAAAAGGGCGACAAGTTGGATTGCGGGAACTACCGCTCGATCACACTACTGAGCGCTGCCTACAAGATACTCTCTCAAATTTTATGCTGCCGTCTATCACCGATTGCAAGAGAGTTCGTGGGGCAATATCAGGCTGGATTCATGGGTGAACGCGCTACAACGGACCAAATGTTTGCCATCCGCCAGGTGTTGCAGAAATGCCGCGAATACAACGTGCCCACACATCACTTGTTCATCGATTTCAAATCGGCGTATGATCCAATCGATCGAGAACAGCTATGGCAGATTATGCACGAATACGGATTCCCGGATAAACTGATACGATGATCAAGGCGACGATGGATCGAGTGATGTGCGTGGTTCGAGTATCAGGGACACTCTCGAGTCCCTTCGCAGAGGGTTACGGCATGGTCTTTCGTGCTTGCTGTTCAACATTGCGTTAGAAGGTGTAATAAGGAGAGCGGGGATAAACACGAGTGGGACGATGATGATTAACCTGGGCTTGTTAGGGGAATATCTGTAAATAAAAAGAAAATCGGGTTAAGTACGGTTCCTTTGAATTCCACTAAGAATTTGCATCCTTTGACAGATACGTATTTCGACCTCAACTGTAAGGTCGTCTTCAGTGTCTTGTACTCGAGTCAAGTACAAGACACTGAAGACGACCTTACAGTTGAGGTCGAAATACGTATCTGTCAAAGGATGCAAATTCTTAGTGGAATTCAAAGGAACCGTACTTAACCCGATTTTCTTTTTATTTACGAGTGGGACGATTTTTACGAAGTCCGTTCAGCTGCTTGGTTTCGCTGATGATATTAATATTATAGCTCGCATGGATGTCTTCAGAATATCTTCCAGGAATTCGCTTAAAATCCCTCCCTAATGGGATTTTTTAAGAAATTCTTCATGAGATTACTTCCGGGATTCCTCTTGGGATATCTTTAAGAATTCTTCTAGTTATTCCTCCAGGGATTCCCTCAGGAATTCTTCCGTGGATTTACTCGGGAATGGAATATGTGATTCTTTCAGGAACAGCTCCAGAGGTTATTTTACAAATTGCTCCTGGCACTCTTCATGGGATTCTTTCAGGAATTCCTCCAGGAATTGTTCAGAGATTCCCTTAGGAATTTCTCTTGGGATTCCTTCAGAAATTGCTACAGGGATTTTTAGGATTTCTTCAAGATGTTTTCCTGCTGCGATTTATTCAGTATTTCCTTATACGATTTCTTCAGGAACTCCTTTTTGGACTTTTTTTACGAATTCCTCATGCGATTTCTTCAGGAATTCTTTCTGGGATTCCTCAAAGAATTGCTCCAGGAAATTCTCCAAAGATTCCTCCGGGTACTCCGGGCTGATGAAAATAAAATTAAAATTAAAAAAAAAAAATCCTTCAGGAATTCCTCCACAAATTCCTCCGGAAGTTGCTGCAGGAATTCCTCCAGGAATATCTTTAGGGTTTCCGTAAAAGATTCCTCCGGAAGTTACTGGAAGGATTCCTTCAAGAATTCCTCTAGAGATACCTCCAGGAGCTCCTTGTCCAAGAATCCCTGGAAGATACCCTAGAGGAATGCCTGTATGCATTAACGGAGGAATCTCTAGAAGAATTTCTGGAGAAATCTTTAGAGGCAATTCTAGAGGAATCTCTGGATAAATTTTTAGAGGAATCCCTAATAATTCCAGGGGGAATCCCTGAAAAAAAAATGGAGAAATCCCTTGAGAAGTTCCTGGAGGAATTTCAGGAACAATTCCTCAGCCAACGTCTGAAAGTCTCTATAATATAGCTAAATCAATCAATCAAATCCTAAAATAATTCTAAGAAGAGTTCGTGGAGGAACTCCTTGAAGAATCCAAGTAGCAGTTCCTGAAGGAAACCCTGCAGGAGTTCCTGAAGAAACCCCAGCAGGAATCTCAGAAGCAATTCCTAGAGGCATTCCTAAGGGAACCCTTAAATAGTACCTGAAGGAAGTACTTGATTAATTCCTGGAGGAGTTTCTGAAAAAAATTCAAGAGGAACTCCTGAAGGAGATCTAAATAGTTTTCCTGAGGGAACCTTGGGAGGATTTTTTTTAAATAATCCCAGAAGGTTTTCGTGAAACACAGAGGAAATTCCCAGATGAATCCCTGGACAAATTCTTGAAGGAAACCTGGAGGAATTCCTGAAGAAATCCTGAAAGGAATTCCTTAGGTAATCTCAGGAAAGTTGTCTCTACAAATTTTTGGAAGAATTTCTGTAGGAAAAAATACGAAGGAACACATGCCAGCAAAAATTTCAGGACGAATTATTGTTGGAATCTTTGGATGGACTCCCATAAGGAAGTTTTGTACAATGTCTTAAGGAACTCCTGAATTAAGTTTTAGATAATCTCTGGTAAAATTTCCTGTAAGGGTTTTTGAAAGATGTTCCTGCTGAAATACGTCGAATTGGCAGCAGCAATCCCTAGTGGAATTCTATGGAGAAACCCCTCAGGAAATCTCTGAAGGAACACTTGATGAAATATCTAAAAAAGATTTCTGTTGACATTCCTTTGCGAATCCCTGGAAAAATTCCAGGAGGAATCTTCGACAAAGCACTGGAACAATCAATGAAGGAACCTCTAAAGATATCCCAGGTGAAATTCCTGGAGGAACGTCTGGTGAAACTCATAGAGGAATTCTTGAAAAATTCTCTGGAGCAATCACTGAAGGAAGCTGTGCAAAAATTCGAGGAATTCGTCAATGCATCTTTGCATAAGTATCTGTAAAAATTTCTAAAGGAATTGTGGGAGGAATTCCTGAAGCATATCTTGCAACAAACCCTGAAACAATCACTATCGGAACTCTGCAAGATGCCCGTGGAAAAATTCACGAAGGAGAAATCCTGGAGAAGTCTCTTGAGGAATTTCTGAAAGATTCCTTGGAGGAGTTTCTAAATAAATGCCTTAAGGAGTTTCTGAAGCTGTTCTTGAAAAAAAAATCGCAAATAAATCCAGGTATTTTGCTCTTAGCATGACGTTTGTTTGAATTAAATAGTAGTAAAAATTCGTGTTGCATGCCCCCTGCCCCCCTCAGGCTACGACCATGTCCGTTTACATTCGTCTCACCACAAACATCGGATGAAGAAGATATCAATCCGAATTAATTTTTGTTACTCAGTTCGACTTGCATACAACAAGTCAAAAAATCCGGCACATACAGGAACTCAATAAACTTTGGACCAAATTTGGCAAAGATGGATCACCGAATTTATTCCGATGACTACGGCGAGGACAACATGGTTTAAATATATTCGCCCTATCAGTAAAGGTGCGTTTGTCGCTAAACTGGCGATATCTGATATTGAACCAGAGGATGGTGGCTCCATAGAGGATGACCACGTTGAATAACTTGCCTTTCGTATTCAACAACGGCTTCTGTCGAATAACTCATTTCAGTTGCTTCCCGTTTACTATAAAACCAACTCCTCGTTCTGCCCTAACGCTACGCCGCTGTGGTGGACGTTGTACTTGAAAGAAATCTTGGCGATGGGATCCATCCAGGGATTAACGTTCTTTATTTCATCGATATTCTGCAGTCACGAACCAGGAGCCCAACTAAGATTCAGCCCAGTTAAAACGAAGTTAAACGTCACTTTTTGACGTGAAGCACGATTTGTCTAGGTTGGTAGCCCTGAATTTCTATTGTTAGAGATTATTTGACAGCTGATAACTCAGCCCACCTAGTGAAAGTCTTTCACTAACTGGGCTAAGAGCTTAGTGCAACGAGCGAAAGTTGACTGTATTTGCTCTACTCTAGCTTTAGTTTTTTTTTTCCTCCCCTGTTGGGGAAATTAAGCCACTGCGTCCAATAGGCTGAACTTTTGTGGCATGTCCCGTTTTGATATTCGCATCTAGCCAGCTTATTACCATGTGTCAGCTACTGCCACGACGCGTCGTCTCCCAGTCAGGTGCAATGGAATTGATAAACTCCAAGACCTTCCCAGGTTTTGCAGACCAGATCTCACTGGGTTGCAAGCAACCACTATTTAGAAATCTTTGCCTGCGCGTGTATATAGCACCACAACTGCAAAGCAGATGTTCCGAGGTTTCACGTTCCGTATTACAGAAACGACAGATATCACTCTGAATATGGCCAATATTTTTCAAGTGATACCTGCTCGGGCAGTGTCCAGTTACTAGGCCAGTGTATGTACATAGAGCTCTCTTGTTGAGCTCTAAGAGCTTTTTGGTTTTATAAGCATTTGGTGTTATAAATCGTTTTGACTGATTGCAATTTTCGACGTCCATCCAATTGGATATCACCCTCTGCTCAGCCCAGCGTTTCAGGTCCATTTTAATTGTACAGTTTGATA
The DNA here is from genome assembly GCF_035046485.1 of Aedes albopictus. Classification (NCBI taxonomy): domain Eukaryota; kingdom Metazoa; phylum Arthropoda; class Insecta; order Diptera; family Culicidae; genus Aedes; species Aedes albopictus. The sequence continues at coordinate 162,803,787 of NC_085137.1, forward strand.
TACCACAGAATGGTTCTGGGCCAGCAAACTGTAAATTGGAACCACTTTTAGCAAGCTCGTCTGCCATTTCATTCCCTTCAATGCCACAGTGACCTGGAACCCAGTATAAGTTTACTGAATTCCCTTGGCACAGCCTGCGCAGTGAAAGAATGCATTCCCAGACAAGCTTTGAAGTACATTTGTAAGCGCACAATGCGTTTAGTGCAGCTTGACTATCTGAGAAAATACAAATATTTGCATATCTGTATTTTCTCTCAAGGCAGATATTTGCGCATTTCAAAATAGCAAGAATCTCTGCTTGAAACACCGTAGGATAGTGTCCCATCGCCACTGAAATTTGTATTCCAGGGCCGTAGATTCCTGCTCCCGTTTTCATTCCAACTTTTGAGCCATCTGTGAAGAATTTGATTGACCCTTGACGAACAGTGGGACTTCCGACTTCCCAATCTGCACGAGTTTTTTTTTTTTTTTTTTGTTTCTTTATTATAGAGGTTTTCAGGGCCTAAGGCTGGTTCACCTCTTAGAATCTGCACGAGTTGTTCCGTGCAACTTGTAAGGAACATCATGGTTCTCCACAGGTTTCATCCAGTCTTTAACCATTTTCATTACTGGCCTATTTTGAAAGTATTGTGAAATGCTCAGGTGACCTACAAGATCACCTGGCATAAACTTTTCAACTCGTTCAAGTCTCAGCAATTCCTTTTCTGCTTCTCATTGCACGTACTCGTGCAAAGGTAGCAGATTGAGAATCGCATCTAAAGCTTTTGATGGTGTGCTTCGCATCGCTCCTGTAACAGCAATGGACGCAAGACGTTGAATTTTCGCAAGCTTTGATTGTGTGGTAGCCTCTCTTGTTTTTGGCCACCAGACAACCGAAGCATACGTCACTTTTGGGCGGATTATGGCAGTATAAATCCACATTATCTTTTTTGGTTTCAAGCCCCACTTCCTGTCAATAGTTTTGGAGCATAACCAGAACGCACTTGTTGCCTTACCGATCACGGACTCAATTTGAGCATTCCAGTTCAGTTTAGCATCCAGTATCAAACCTAAGTATTTGACTCGATCACTAGGATGAATTTGTATCCCTCCAAGCCGAAAAGCTTTTAGGTTGATCTTCCTTCTCCTAGTGAAAGGGACAATCACGACTTTTGACGGGTTGATGCTAAGGCCTTCCTTAATACACCATGAATGTGTATAGTTTAGAGCCCTTTGCATTCTTTCCGAAACAGTTTCGTCATACTTTCCTCTCACTATAATGACTATATCGTCTGCAAAGCCCACAACTTCGAAACCTTTTTCCTTCAAGCTTCTTAGGAGATCGTCTACAACCAAGGACCACATTAGAGGTGAGAGGGCTCCTCCTTGAGGGCAACCTTTCGTTGCCCTTACTGTTATAGAAGAACTTCCCAGCTCAGATGTGATTTCTCTTTTTGCAAGCACAGTATAAATCCAATGTATAATACATTGGTCGAAGTTTTTGTTCTCCATGGCACGCTTCATAGATGAATAGGAGGCATTATCAAATGCTCCTTCTATGTCTAAAAAGGCGCATAGAGCTATTTCTTTTGCTGAAAACGTTTTTTCCACCTTTGTTACTAGCGAATGAAGTGCCGTAACCGTTGACTTACCAGATTGATAAGCAAACTGGAAGTCAGATAGGGGATGGTCTTTTATGTAAGAAGAATTGATAAAATCCTTCAAAACCTTTTCCATAGTCTTCAACAAAACTGAGGAAAGACTAATTGGCCTGTATGCTTTGGGATGCGCCTTGTCTCGCTTCCCCTTTTTTGGTATAAAGATAACTTTTACAAGTCTCCATTTTGATGGAACATAATTCAATCTTAAACTAGCCTTGAACATCTCAATTAGTGGTGGAACCAACACCGCTTCTCCATTTTGAATCAGTGCTGGAAATATTCTATCAACTCCTGCAGATTTAAAAGGCTGAAATGATCTAATTGCATTTTCCTTCGTGAAGATTTCATCAGCTAAATCTGAGGCGGTGTTTATTGTACTAGTTGACTCCGAAGAGTTTATACTAGGACATCCATCACCTTCCAGAGATATAGTATCATTGGAATCCACATTTAGAACCGAACCTGGAAAATGGGTTTCCATCATTAAATCCAAAGTTTCACGAGGAGTTTTGGTAAAAGCTCCATCGTCGCGCTTCAGGTTTCCCAATTCATTTGAATGATCTTTTGCAAGCGTTTTCTGTAGTCTTGCAACTACAGGAGTGCTGTTTATGTTTTCACATGTCAGCATCCAAGATTTTCTTTTCGATTTTCGTATTTCGTTGTTGTAATCAGTCAGGGCTTTCCTGTACTGAGTCCAATCTCCCGTTTGTTTCGCTCTATTGAACATTTTACGAGAAAATTTTCTAAGGCGTTCCAGTTTTAAGTTCCACCATGGCACGTCTCTAGTAGAAGACGATTGTATGGTGGGACAACTTCTGTTAAAGGAATTGATGATACTTTCATTTACCCTTTGAGAAAATGATTCTAACTTTTGGGTTGAATCAATAGTTTCTCCCATTGTAAATGAATGCGTATTCAACAATTCTACATATTGATCCCAGTTTGTCCTCCTGGGATTTCTAAATGCGGTTCTAGAATAATCTCCACCACTCCAATTGAAGATTATGTGTTTATGATCAGATAGAGAAATCTCATCTGACACGTGCCAGTTTGTGATCTTGTTAAAGATTGCAGCATTGCACAGTGTTAGATCCAAGACCTCTTGTCTGATTACATTTGAGAAAGTAGGTTTATCACCATTATTGCAAATGTCTATATTGCTCGAAGACAGATACTCTAATAGTGACTCTCCTCGACTGTTAATATCCGTACTACCCCAAACCGTGTGATGTGCATTGGCGTCACAGCCAATGATGACCGATTTGTTGTTTTCTTTACAGAATTGGACAAATGATGCGATCTCAGGAGGAGGTGCCTCAGGAACATCACCAGGAAAGTAAGCTGAAGCCACAGCGATCTCAGTTTTACCCCTAGTGGTTGGTACCTCTACCATGATCGCAACAATGTCCTTTCTGATAAACTCTGTAATAGGATAGCATTTTACCGTTTTGCGTACTAAGACAGCGGCTCTGGGTGAATCTTGTTGCTCATCATAAAATAGTTTACTATTTTGTGTCAGAACTCCAAGAGTCTTTCGTTTATTGGACCATGGCTCTTGAATAAGCGCCACTTCCAGTCCTTCTTTTTTAAACCTTCGACTCAACACAGCAGAAGCACCTTTTGCGTGATGAAGGTTTACCTGTACGAACTTAATTCCTGTCATAAAAAAAAATCATTTACCCACTTTTATTAAGCCTCGGAATTGAGACGTAAGAAAAGTGGCCGATTATCCCGGAGACAAATAAGGTCCACTGCGTCATTGCTCCGTTTAACACAGTAAGGGCAACATACTGTGGAGGGTGCCCTGGTACTCCACAGGCTCCGTTCACGGTTAAGTATTTATAAGACCCCCCTAACCATTCATTCCTAGGCACGGTACGCTTAACACCATGAATTAGGGGTCGCTTGTTTGGTGGACTTTTACCACCGGATTAGGCAATCCGTAGTGATATTCTTAGCCAGTTGAGGGAACTGCTACCGCCACTACACGGCTATCTAGGCTGATCGGGAATAGAAATTAATATTGATGATCAACTTCTTTAGAGCCCGAACAGCCGCCTAGCTAGTTGATATTTAGTTAAGGGGTTTTAGCAGGCTACTCTACCGACCGCATTATCTAAAACACTCTGAAGGAGCTGCCCATTTTCAGTTTTCTATGCAAAGTAGTAAAATAATCTGGGGATCGACTCACTAAAAATTCTCTTCCTTACCTTCGCGGTAACTTTGTTAGGGATGACTTCGAGGAGGGGGGACCGTGCATGAGTACTCTCTAATGGTAAGGATTTTACCAGCTAGCGCCTTAAGTTGTCCTCTCTCCCTGGAACCTTGAGTCCAGGCTAGTACTGTAGACTGCCCGTTGGACCCAAGCTCCCGGATGGGAAGGGGAGCCAAAACAACTTGCTGTTGGTCGGCTCGCAATTTTCTCAAGTACGATTCGAAAGACCGTGGAAGTAACGGAATCGCACTTGTCCACCCCCGTGCACAACCTTTTAACAATGTTATCCGGAGTGATGTTTCTACAGAATACCTCCTGCATACTCGACACGAAGCGTGGGAATTACAAGAGCACATGCTCTGTCGTCTCGTCGCAGTCTACACACTCCGGACATACGGCGGATCCTGCATGTCCGAATCTGTGCAGATACCACCTAAAGCCCCCAAGGCCTGACAGAGGATGTGAGGAGCCTGGCCAACAGCCAAAGTGTGATGCACGAATTTAGAGAAATCCAGTTACTTTGTTCACTTCGCTCATGGTACAGATTCTTTCGTCAGATAGCTACGCTTAAGATTAGAAAACCAAAATGGGAATAACGCTGTCCAGCTATACTTTTTTTTTTTTTTTACTTATTCGTTTATTTGGAAGGCTCGGGCGCCACTTGGGCATAACAGAGCCGAAATCATCTTTACATTTTTTTATGTTGATTTTACATGTTGTTTTTAAATTTATACTGACTTAATACTAGGTTAGTTTTGGGAGCCGAAGTACTCGCGGCTGTTTCGAGGTTAGGGATAACAAATATATAAAGTTGGAAAGGAGGGAATTAAGGGACTTATACTAAATTACTTGCTATCTTATACTAAAAACCTTGATGGGACCGACTGTCCTGATCTGTAACGGGACTAAACAGAAAGGGCTTTATCGGAAGACAACGACAAGAAGAGGACAAACGGAAAGGGGGGCAACGAAAGACAGGGAGCGAACAACAAAACCAAATTTCGGGCAACGAAAACAAGGAACGTACGAGATCAAATTCTGACATCAACACGTTTCAAAAACTGGTAAATAAGATCCATGTACTCCAAATCAAGGCCTGCCAACACTTCTCTAACGGGTTTCTGTTGTTTTCCTCGGACCCGGAGAGTTTCATACAGCTCAGATCTGACTTCACGATGCTCATCGCATCCCCACACGACATGTTCGATATCCTGGTAAGCCACGCCGCAGACACAGAGATTGCTTTCCGAGAGCCCAATACGGAAGGTATGTGCGTTTAACAAATAGTGGTTGGACATCAGCCGACACATTACACGAATGAAATCGCGGCCTAAATCCAACCCTTTGAACCATGGCTTCTTCGATACCTGCGGAATGATGGAGTGCAACCATCTACCCATTTCTCCATCTCTCCATTTGTGTTGCCAGCTGATCAAGGTCTCCTGACGGGCTAATGCAAAAAAATCGTCGAAGGCAATTTGACGCTCGTAAATATCGCCTTCGCTAGCGCCCACCTTAGCCAGAGAGTCCGCTTTCTCATTACCCGGAATTGAGCAATGTGAAGGGACCCAAGCTATGGTGATGGTGTATGAGCGTTTGGACAAAGCACTCAAGACTTGGCGAATTCCATTCAGGAAGTACGCTGAGTGCTTCATCAGTTTCATTGACCGAACAGCCTCCAGAGAACTTAGACTGTCGGTAAAAATGAAGTAGTGCTCAGGTGGGAGAGTGCGAATGTACTCTAAGGTGTAGTATATAGCCGCTAGCTCAGCAATGTATACCGAGCATGGCTTTTGAAGCATGAAGGTGGCGCTATGAAATTCGTTGTAGACACCGAAACCAGTCGAATCATCGGTTTTCGAACCATCTGTGAAGAACTGTCTGTCCCCGCTAACATGCCCGAACTTACTTGCAAAAATTTGTGGAATACACACGGAACGAAAAGATTCTGGTATTCCGGTGATCTCATCCTTCATGGACAGATCAAAATCCACAGAGGAACTGTCGAAGTCTGAGAAGTTATCACGATTGGTGTTAACCGGAGATGGGCTTACCTCCAACGTCATGTACCAGTAGTACACACTCATAAAACGAGTTTGAGGGTTCTGTGCAAGCAGCTTTTTGAAGTTTTCAATGACCAATGGATTCACAACCTCGCATCGGATGAGGAACCGGAACGATAACTCCGCAAAGCGGTCTGTCAGAGGCTGTACACCAGCAAGTACCTCTAAGCTCATAGTGTGAGTTGAGTTCATGCAACCTAACGCGATCCGAAGGCAACGGTACTGAACCCGCTGAATCTCCAGTAAGTGTGTTTTCGCCGCGGATTGAAAACAGAAGCTACCGTATTCTAAAACAGACAGAATGGTTGTTTGGTACAGCCTGATCAGATCTTCCGGGTGTGCTCCCCACCATGTTCCGGTAATAGTTCGCATAAAATTGATTCGCTTTTGGCATTTTTGTATTAGATACACAATGTGCTTCCCCCAGGTGCATTTAGAGTCGAACCAGAGACCAAGATATTGAGAAGACATGCTATGAGTGATTGTCTTACCCATCAGAACGAGCGGAAACTTAGCCGGTTTGTGTTTTTTAGAAAAGACAACCATCTCAGTTTTCTCCGGAGAGAACTCGATACCCAGCTTGAGAGCCCAAGTGGACAAATTGTCCAAAGTATCCTGTAATGGTCCTTGCAGATCAACTGCTATTGATCCCGTCACAGAAACAACACAGTCATCCGCAAGCTGTCTTAACGTGCAATTTTCAGAGACAATCATCTATGTCTCTGACATAAAAATTGTAAAGAAGGGGGCTTAGACATGAACCCTGGGGGAGACCCATGTAACTAATTCGTGAAACTGTCAAGTCACCATGAGCAAATCTCATCTGCTTCTCAAACAGCAAATTATACAAAAAGTTGTTTAAAATTGGTGAAAGGCCACTTTCGTGGAGTTTGTCGGAAAGAACATCGACACAAACTGTATCAAAAGCCCCCTTAATATCCAAAAACACTGAGCCCATTTGCTGTTTTTGAGCAAAGGCAAGCTGAATTTCTGAAGAAAGTAACGCAAGACAGTCGTTCGTTCCTTTGCCTCTGCGGAAACCAAATTGTGTATCTGACAACATGCCCTTCGATTCAACCCATTTGTCCAGTCGAAAGAGAATCATCTTCTCCAACAACTTCCGTAGGCAAGACAACATCGCGATTGGACGGTACGAGTTATGATCCGACGCGGGCTTCCCTGGTTTTTGAATAGCTATCACTCTCACTTGCCTCCAATCATCCGGAACGATGTTGTTATCCAGGAACTGATTGAACAAGTTCAACAAGCGCCTCTTAGCGACGTCGGGGAGGTTTTTAAGCAAGTTGAACTTGATGCGATCCATCCCTGGAGCAGAATTGTTACACGAAAGGAGAGCAAGTGAGAATTCCACCATCGAAAACGGTCTATCCATGTCATCCCTATCTTCGGAAACGTTACGAATTATTCGCTCCACGGGTACGGAATCTGGACAAACTTTTTTTGCGAACTTGAGAATCCACCGGGGAGAGCTTTCCCTATCCTCGTTAACCAACGACGCGTTACGCATTCTTCTCCCGACGTTCCAAAGAGTTTTCATCGAAGTCTCGCGCGACAAGCCCTCGACGAAGCGACGCCAATAACCGCTTTTCTTCGCCTTGATCAAGTTCTTAAACTTGCGTTCAAGGGAAGCGTACCGCTCAAAGTTTTCGACCGTACCGCGTTTACGAAACTCTTTAAACGCCGCGGATTTCTCGCGATAGATTTCTGTACACTCACTGTCCCACCATGGATTGGGAGGTTTCCTACGAACCGACGGACCTGGTACTGGCCGACGTTGTGCCTGAAGCGCGCTACCGATGATCAGTTCTGAGAGAAACTGATACTCTTCCCGCGGTGGAAGGACTTCTACAGATTGCACACCGTCGATGATTGCTTCCGCGTACTTCCCCCAGTCAATGTGTTTCGTGAGGTCATAGGTGATGTCAATAGATGGAGGCTGCTGTGGGCCATTGGAAATAGAAACAACGATCGGCAGATGATCACTACCATGGGGATCCTGGATAACCCTCCATGTGCACTCCAGCGATAGTGAGCTCGAACAGATTGAGAGGTCTAATCGGCTGTCTCTAGGACTGCCATCTTTAGCTGGAGGTGCCACTCGCGTAACTTCCCCAGTGTTCAAAATTGTCATGTTGAAGTCGTCGCAGAGGTCATATATCAAAGATGAACGGCTATCATCGTACAGTTCCCCCCAGCCTGTACCATGGGAGTTAAAATCTCCCATCAGCAGCCGTGGCTCAAGCATAACCGAGCAGATGTGAGCGAGATCTCTGCGAGATATCGCAGTTCTCGGTGGAAGATAAATGGAGGCGAAACTTAGGCTTCTCCCCCGGATAGTCACTGCACATGCGACGGCTTCAATGCCTGTCATCGGGTGTAAATCGACTCTATAAAATGAGTGCTGCTTTTTGATCCCTAAAAGCACCCCTCCATACGAGTCGGATCGATCAAGGCGGATGATATTGAAATCGGTAAAAGGTAGGGTCACATCAGGTGTCAGCCATGTTTCGGAGAGCGCAAAAACATCGCATTGTAAATTGCTAAGTAAAAATTTAAAAACGTCTAATTTCGGTACTATACTACGACAGTTCCAGTGTAGCACAGAAATCATATCTTCGACCTCGGTGGTTAAATTAGCCATCGAAAGATACGATTGTCGCAAGAAGAGGCATTTTAGAAGCCAGCTGCTTCAAAAGAGGGGACACACAAGGAAGAAGTCCTTTAATAATGTTCTTCACTGAGTCGGGAGCATTGAAGAAGTTCAGAATGATGTCTACGATGCCAGACAGCGTAAACATCGGAGCACCAAGGGGTTGTTCCTGGTTCTCTGAATGCTGTCTCTCTGGCTGAGAAGTCGAAAAAATTGGAACATCTGGGATTTTTGATGTTCCTGGGAGCGAAGGAAAGTCCCGTTCATCTTGGATTTTGAATCCAGGAGGTGAACGTTTGGTGCCTTTCTTAACACTCCTAGAATTTGTCACGGAGGGTTGGGGGTCACTGCTAGGCAGATTCCGAGGTTTTTTGGTTGGTCTCTGGAGCCTCATCCGTTTCCTCGTTTCACCTTTGAAAACAAAGGGAACCCCGTCTCCAACCTCAGAGTCAGAGCCCTGATCATCGAGAGACAAAGACGAGTAGATGTTGCGTGATTCAACGACCGGAGCAGCTTTCTTCAGCATCTCGGCGTAGCTTCGCCTTGAACGCTGCTGCAACGACCGTTTTTGATGTTGTTTTTGCTGTATGTACTTCGGGCAGACATTGAGATCATGTGGACGGTCACTGCCACAATAAACACACTTGGGCGGCGTTTTACACGCACCTTCCACATGTCTCTCCCCGCATGTTGCACAGCGAGGTTTGTTGCCGCAGTACTGGGCAGTGTGGCCCAGCTGCTTGCAATTGGTGCAGTTCAACCTTTGGTACATACAGCCGCACAGGTAGCCGAAGTTTGCCAATCACCAGCAGGTCTGGTAATGCTGATCCGGAGAAGGTCACACAAAACTCATCCGATGGTGTGTAAACCTTTTTCTCGCCCTCCTGGCAGACCGAATGCAGTTGCCGGCAGTCCAGTATCTGGACAGGAGGAAGAGAAGGGTTCTTGAAGCGACCACAGCCTTGCATGATCGTTTCGCAGGTCAAAGATCCTTCGGCGACCTTCCCCGAGATCTCGACCTGATGGCTTGGAATGTAAACGAAATATTCAAGTGTGAAGAGCTCATAGGCCACAATCTCATTAGCCTGCTTTCGGTCACCAACCGAAACCCGAAGCTTTCCTGTACCAACCATGTCAATGGCGATAACAGAAGAAAACCGCTTTGTCAAGTCCTTGCTAATCTGAACGGTGTTCAAACGTTTGCCTTTGGGTCGGAAGAAAACAACATATGGCCCGCCAAAGTCGGGAGGGTAGGCCTTGAGGCGGGGGGATGTCGAAACAGATTTACTGGTGGTGTCCATTGCAGAAGCGTCAGGGTGAAGGGAGACAAAGGGATTAGCATTTACATCGCCATGTTGGCTCGAGCAATCCGATGCCAATAATGTAGCTTCGTTAATGCGGTACGACGTACCCCCGCCATCTTCATCATCGCCCATTGTGGTAGCTAACTACCACCACGGGGCACTCAAAAATTAACGCTATCACGGGGACGAGGAATAATCGAAAAACAAGGGACAAAAATAACGCTACAGGAAAAGTGAGAAAAAATGCTTATATACCAAATTAAATCTAATCAAAGAGTCAGTGGAGAGGGGGAACAACGAAGGGTAACTTTATGTACTTATCTTTGTGCACTCTGTATAGCCACAGGCTCGACGACGACAGCGATCGGATCGCCCGCACTGGGAAGAGGCGAGCTGCTGCTGAGCGCCCGTCACGCTCTCTGCTCTTCTCTCGGTGGGCTGCTGCTGTCGACGACGATGAGCTTGGGTACTCACTGGAAGAACCCGATCACGGCCGCGCGAGCGGCGTGGTATGCGGGGGGTGCTGCACTGCTGTGCTCGATAATCGGTCAATCCGCCACGTGATACAATAAAAACGTGAAATTTTCTCAAACTAACTGAACTTTTGCGGCAAAAATAGTGGCCTAGCCAACCGCACTCGTCCCACTAGGGATAACCACTTAAACACTTGATCACTCGGAAAATTAGCGCTTTGGAAATTAGCTACCGAACTGGGAATATCTGGAGACAAACCGGACGAACGAAAAGTTGCGACTGTCTCACACGAACGCTCGCCAAAGAGTGAGCTATACTGTTATCGTTATTACGATATTCAATCAAGTGAATTAATTCAGAAGAACGTAGTTTGTAAGCCTACTCATGTGATAAACTTGCATTCTCATCACCTTGGTTGCAT
>NC_085137.1:162815074-162851459 GCF_035046485.1 Aedes albopictus
CAGCAAAATTGTGAAAACAAAGTCGGGCGAAGTAGAAGAACAACACTCAAAAGAAGTTGTCTTTGCGTGTCTCTATATTATACGAATCAAAATAAAATCTACTTTGGCGACTACTTTACCCACAGCCAAAGATACACGCGAGATAGTCGCCTAAGAAAACAGACCTGTTTTCAAATTTTTCATCATAGCGCTCTTTGATAATTCTTGAAAAAAGGTCGCCACATGGTCACGTTATGTGATGACTGCTGCGACAGCACGTGGTCTTTGCACTGTGATTGAATTTCCATCATCATTGAAGGCCTTGGAAAGTATTCGCCATAATTGTATTTTTCGTGCAACGCACAATATATACAGTCTCTACTGGCCTGCTTACTCTCACACGAATTTTGACGTTTGAGCGGTGTCGGTACCGCTCAAACGTCAAATTTGCGGTGAGAGTAAGCAGGCCAGCACAAATTCGTGCAGTGGACCATTGTACGTTGCTTTCATAACAAAACGCGCTGCCAACTTCCAGTCGGCAATTCTGAATCATCGCAACGAATCAAGCACCACCTCTGCTGCTGTTTGTGTTAGTGAGATCGGAGAAACGTCAGACTCCCGCCTGCTGATTGGCTGCGACGACAGATTCAAATCGTCGCGTTCGATAAGGGGGGAAACCGTCAATAGGGCACTGCATGAAATTCTCTCCTCTTTCATTCTTATGGCCCGTTTACATATTTGCTAATTCTACGCGACAGTTCATTTTCGAGCAGTATTGGCGTCAATTTAGCGCAATGTAAACACTTTTTAGCTGACAATAAATTTAGCATGACAAAATCAGAAGCTTCTGAATTCGGTGCTAAAACTAGTGGACAATAATGAGGATATTAGATTTTCCGACACAATTAGCATCATGTAAACGGTCTGCTAGACGAATTGTCAGCTAATTATGCCATCACGCCAATTTTATTGGCAGATAGGGAAGTGTTTACATTACGATAGTTTGGTACCAACACAGTCGGACCACTTATTGTCCCAGATTTAGCAGTTAAATTTTTAGCGGCAATGTAAACGATACTAGCGTGGAATAAATTGTCCGACAGAATATTGTCACGTATTATTATCACATATGTAAACGGGCCATTACAGAAATTTTGTAAACAACAAGGCCAAGAAACGTCAAAATCCCATACAAAATCAAAACAGTGCAGTGCCCTATACACAACGCCACTAGATTTGTGCAGACTGAGTTTCGTTTCAATTCCACAGGATTAATGTTTTCAATTTTACCATGGACCCGATTTACAATTAAAAAATGTTTCAGTTGGCAACCGGATTCGAACCGCCAGGCTTGCACGCTACTACTCGGCTACCGAACCGGTTGACATGGGAGGGACATGTGCCAAACAGAGATGTTTGATTTTATTCCCTGTCAATGACCCTGGTGTAGAGGCCGTTACATCTTTTTGATTCTGACCACTTCAATTAGGACGCAGCCCATCATACCTACTCACATCTTCATTGTATAACACTTTTCGGTTTGTCATCTTTCGCATCACGGCGCGTGTGTGTGCGTGTGTTGTTTGCCAGCCAGCCCGCAAGCGAGCGAGCAGAGTGAAGTTTTCAGTTTTCCAGTGTTTTTCTCCGTACGCGTATCGGGATTTTGTCGCGAGTTTTTCGGCCGATAATCGTGGAAATTTGCGACCGAATCGTTTGGTTTTGATTTTCCGGTTTGGTTCTTCGGTTGAGGATCATGTGCTAGCGTTCGCCGGGCGCGCGCGGTTTCGATTTTTTCGGAGAACAATATTCAAGCGTCTCTCTTGGTACTAGCGCCACCCGAGGAAGTGCGCGATGATTTTGGACGAGATAAACATTTCCACCCAGGAGCTGCAAGCGTTGGCTTTGCTCGATAGGTTTGTATCTGTTTCCTTCGGAGCTTTTCCCGAAATCGAGCACCATCAGATCCTCCGTCAGAATGTGCTAAAACCATTAAATTGTTCGGTTTGGCTAACCATCCTTACCTCTTCCAGCCGCCAATATGGATTCCTCAAGCTGTCAGCACCGGAAAATGAGAAGAAAAAGGTTCTAGTGCTGAAGGTAAGACCGATCAGAATCTCAACTTCCGTATCCAAATTAACCACTGTTATCTCTAATTTTAGGCTGTCAAGTACCTGGAGCGGATGCTTATTCAAGCTCAGAATCAAAAGGAGCAGCAATCCAGCAAAGTGTCCCCACCGGAACTGGATGGTGACAAAGCATCTCCGGACCCGTCCTCGGATCCGGATGTGAAAATTAAAACAGAGAACAATGCTTCCGGTGGTGACGCCGTCGAGGCGATGGCGGTGGATGAAAATCTTCCCGCGGACATTATGTCGTCCGACGTGGACGTGGAAATGAAGGACCTGTCGTCGGTGACGAAAGTGGTCAAGACCGAATCGGGTGAAGACAGTGGTTCGAAAGTGAAGGGAAAAAGTGGGAGTGATGGTGGTGATTTGGACACCGCGGGGGGAGGGATGGATTCAGTGGACGGTGGTGGTGACTTGACAGTGGCAGCAGTGAAAGATATCAATATCGACCCGAAGACGTACTGCAAGCTGGGTCATTTCCACCTGTTGCTGGAGGATTACGAGAAAGGTACGGTCGGTTGGAGGATGCGCTGCCCGAAAGGGTTCAAGGTTGGGTTGTGCTAAAAATAACTTCTCGCTTCTTTCGGTTTTAGCTCTGTCGGCCTATCAGAAGTTCTACTCGTTGAAAAGTGACCACTGGAAGGATCCGGCGTTTCTGTACGGCATGGGGCTGGTGTACTTCCACTACAATGCATTCCGATGGTAAGTGCAGACAATTTTAATTCTTGTTGTGAGGGGAACATTCATTACGAACAATGATTTTGATTCTTCTCGTGGTGAACTTACCTAGCGCGAAAAGCCACGTTGAAAAAGACAAAAAAAAACATTTTTTATTCAGATGCGTTATTCTAGGTACGAATCTTTGAGATTGAAATCGGAAGCAGGATTTCAAGTTGATTATTTTAATTATGCGGGGCTATGCTTGGATTTCTCAATGTTTCTTCATAAATAAGGTTTAAAAAAAATTTCCCATACCGGGAATCGAACCCGGGCCTTCTGGGTGAAAGCCAGATATCCTAGCCACTAGACCATAAGGGGCTGGCGTCATGACGGTTGATTTGAGCCAATCAAGTTTTGTTGATGAACCTGGGTGTAAAATGAAGCATTCATTTATTACGTAACGTAAAAATTGATATGTTTTACGCGCCCCTTACCCCCTGCGTAACGCCTTTTTGTATGAAAATCCTACATTTTGTGTATGGGCTAATGTAACGCTCAGTTGTACTGCCCCGCTTCCTAGAGCGTTGCGTAATTTATGGACAGCGCCTAAGTAAAGTTTCATTGATGATCTGTCATAAATGCCGTGGGCTTTGTTTCAATATTAGTCCTCTAGAACGACAGGTTGAAGTTGCTGAAACCTGCTCTTGCCCATTTGTCAACAAGAGGTAAGAGCAGGCTGCAAAATTTCGAGCAAGCTTGTACAATTTCAATTGCTGCTGCGGTCAATCACGGAGTAGCAACTACAAATTGTGTGGCCATTAGGATGGGACAAAAATTAAATTCCGGTTCCTATATGATTTTTGGATGCCTATTAGGTCCAGTGTAACTGTACCAAATTTCAGCTCGATCGGTGAAACTATATTTTGGCGCTGACGTTTCCAATTTTACATAGCACTTAGTATGGGAAAAGTTAGTTTGCCTCGCTTTTTTAGGATTTCTTCAGAATTTTCCTTTGGAATTCTTTCAGTTTCCTCTGAGATTCCTAAAGAGCTTACACTACCCGTCATAAGTACGGACTCACAAAAAGTATTGCAACAATATTGCATCACCCTGACTCACGTCGATATCTCTTAAACCAGAACACCTACAAAAATGCCGCCTTCAGAAAAGTTGTTGCTTTTGATCTTCTGAATAACTTTTCTGAAGACAGCATCTTTGTAAGTTCTCTGGTTTTGGAGATATCGAGGTGAGTCAGGGTGATGCAATATTGTTGCAATACTTTTTGTGAGTCCGTACTTATGACGGGTAGTGTATGTCTAGGATTCCTTCGAGAGCTCTTGCCAGGATTTTCTCAGGAAGTATTCCCGGGATTCTTCCAGAGATTCACACCCTCTAAGATTACTTCGGGGGTTCCTGGATTTGTTCGAAATTCCTTCTAAAATTTATTTATATTTAGAATTCCCCTTACGTAGATTCTCCACAAATTTATTCTAGGATCTCTCCAGAATTTACTGCAGTGATTCCTCAGCGAGCCATATCTGGGATTCCCTCAGAAGGCCCCTCTGGAGTTTCTTCTGAGATTTCTTAAAGGTTCCATCTGGATTCCCCCAGGAACTACTTACAGGATTTCTTCTGAGACTTCAAAGGATTTCACAAGGAGTTCCATGAATCCTCTAGGAATTCCATCCGAGATTCTTCTAGTAGCGTCTTTTGGAATATCTAGAATTTTTTGACTTCCAGAAGGTTTTCCTGGAAAAATAGAATCCCGTAAAAAGAAATCCTGTATGAAATTCAAATGGAATTCAATAAACAAAAACACATGGAAGAATTCCTTAATAAACAGCTGGATTTCCATTATAAATACCTGAAAGAATTCCAGAATGAACTTCCGGTGGAATTCCAGAAGCATCTGTAGGAATTCCAATCGGAACTCTTGAAAGGAAGAAACCAGAAAAGAGTTCCTAGATAAATCTTGGAAAGAGTTCCTGAAGAAATCCCGGAAGCAGGTTCTTGGAGGAATCCCGGAAGTGCCGTAGGAATCCCGGAAGGAATTCTTGAAGCAATCCCAGACGTAGTTCCTGAAATAATTTGGAAAGGTGTTCCTGGAAGAATCCCGGAGAAGTTTTTGGAGGAATACTGAAAGAAATCCATGTAGGTTGCCTGGAAGGATCTCAGAAAGAATTCCTATAGAAATCTCAGAAGAAACTCCGAGAGGAATCTTGCATGGAATTCCTGGAAGGGGAAGGAATCCCTGACGGAATTTTGGAAAGAGTTTCTTAAGAAATTTCGGAAGAAATTCCTTCAACAATCCCCGAGAGAATTCCTGGAGGAAATCCGGAAGGAATTTCAGGTGAAATTGGAATTCCCAGAAATATTAAATAGTAAAAACACACTTCTGAAGGCATTCAAAATGAAACTTTGTATTAGGATAATCGCGCAAAGAATTTTTGGAGGATTCCCGGAATTCCTTGATAAATCCCGGAAAAAATCTCAGATAAAAGGAATTTTTGAAGGAATTCTGAAAGGAAGAACCTCTAAGGAATCTCATCAGGGATCCCACAGGGAACTTCTGAAGGAACCCCAAAAATAATCTCAGATGGAGTTCCCTGGAAAATCATAGAAGGAAATCCTACAGAGATCCTAGAATATATTTTTGGAGAATCTACGGAAGAAATTCCTTTCAGAATCTCAGAAAAAATTTCTGGGGTAATTTTGGAAGGAATCTCTGGATGATTTTTTTCTTTTTAAGGAATCCAGAAACTTCTGAAGTAATCTCAGAAGGTATGAAGAAATTTCAGAAAAAAAATCTCAGGACGAGTCTCGCTTTGTAGTGATTGTAATGATTTCAGCGATTTCAGCGATTTCAGAAATATTTGCAGCTGTAAACAAACCACTCAAAGATAGTCTTAGGAAAGTCGTAGTTGTGATTTATATACAAATTGCTTTGAATTTGGTTTGGAGAATTGATTTGGAGCTTTTCGGATTTTCCACGAATGAAAATGCGATTTTGCATGAAACATCTTGAAAACCAGTGTAAGTAACTATAGCTGAGCATTTGTTTGCAAAACTGGCAATTAGGTCTGAAGAGACGAACCAGCCAAGAGCTGAAAGTCTCTTAAATAAAGACAAATCAATCAATCAATCAATTAATTAGGTCTGCAACCAAATTCCAAAAAATCAATTCATTTTCAAGTTTAACATGTTTACAAAAATAATTTTTGATTCAACCTACAATACCTACTACACCATTCATTACGATTTGTTGCTGCTTCTCTCCAACCTCGGAAGCATCCTCACCAATCATTCTCGACTTGGTTAACCCAGTAGAACATAATGGAAACTCGTCCAACCATGGAGTATTCTGGATCTCTATTTCTATAGGAAGAATATACCTTCCGTTAAATTGTTCCGGAGACATGCTTGCCGGAAACTTCCTAAATAATTGTCCTTAAATATATGTTAATTAACGTATTCCCGGAAGGATCATTGGAAGATTTTTTAAAGGTGAAGAGAACTCTCAAATAATGGATTTTTTGAAGAAATCCTGGAATTTATTCAAAAAAAAAATTGTCTGGAAGAATTTAAGAAGGAATCCCTTGTGCATTCCCTAGAGAAATCCCGGAAGGAATCCCTGGAAGAATTCCGAAAGAATCTTCCCTGGATGGATTCCTGAAGGATTCCCTGGAGAAATGTCTGAAATAATTTTTAGCATGAAAGTACTTATATGTTTAAAGTAAGTCACACTGACTTACTTTAAACATATAAGTACGCAACCAAAACCTGCGCTGCCGTGACTCTTTTGTGGCATGAGTGTTGCTTGGAAGAATCCCAGAAGGACTTATTGTTTCGCCCATTGTAAGAATTCCTTATGGAATTCCTGAGTAAACTTCTGAAGAAACTGCTGGAGAATCATTGGAAAATTTCTTGGTTCCTGTATTCATCCTTTTTAAATTATCTTCCAATACTATTCGCTGGAGGAATTCCTCCAAAAATCCTTGGAGTAATTCAAAAAAATCATCAGGAAATCCTGGAGAAATTCTTGGGTACATCCCTGGATAAGATGATTGAAGGATTCCTCAAATTTCTGAAGGAACTTCTGAGTGAAATTTTGAAGAGAAACTGAGAGAAATTTCTGAAGAAATTACCTCAGGAATCCCTGGAAGAATTCCCCGAGCAATCCCTGGAGGAATTTCTGAAAGTACATATATCTGATGGACTTCCTGGATAAACTCTGAGAGGAATCCCTAGAGAAATTTATGAAGTTATCTATTGAGGAATTCCTAGGGGAAACCTTAGAAATTTTCTACAGGAATCCTTGGAAGAATTCTTGGAGAAACCCCTGGAGTAATCCCTGAAGCAATTCCTGGAAAAATCTCTAGATAGCGTCCTGGAGGAACTTCTGAACAAATTCCTGGTGTAATCTCTGGAGGAATTCTTGGAACAATTCTTGGATAAGACCCAGCAGGAATTTCTGGAGAAATTCCTGGATAAATTCTTGGAGTAATTCCTGGAGGAATTTCTGGAGAAATTTCCAGAGCAATTCTGGGAGAAATTTCTGGAAAAACTTCTTTCTCTGGAGATTTCGACTTTCGATCAAGGAAAAGCGTTGATTTTCTTATCTCATCGCCAACGTTTCGATCCAGATGTTGGGATCTTCTTCAGGATCTACGGTTTATTTGTTTAGTTAGAGATGGGTTTACATACTTTATCTAGACTACACTTACTCGAAATTAACCAATTTGTCTGACCCCATGTTCATCTGACGGTTTATTGTCGTTTTTTTTGTTTTTGCACTGCACGAGTCTCACTGTGGATTTAATATCGTTAAACAAGTAGTTTTGGGAACACGGGGTATTAGGGATCATACTTTACTGCCAGCACCCTAGAAGGTAGTGGGTGGGTGGTACAAAATGGGAGGTCTACAACAGAAGCTACAACGCTTGCCAACACTGCCAGAGCTAACAGCTGATCGAATATTACTGAGGGATTTGAATGGTGCGTGGAGTTTAATCTGTCTGTGTTAGTTGGGAGTGGTAGTCGTTGGAATCGTGTCGATTATAACTAGTTGTTGACGACGCACTTCTCTCTTCTCTTCGGGTTTTGATAGAGGAGAGTAGATGTGCGTACGCACAGCTTACATTATCGGTGTCGGTCCGATGATTGACCGTGTTGGATGTAGTCGCAATGTGGCACATTTCCAACACTTGCAGAGCTTGTTTCTTGTACGTTATATTGATGATAGTTGGATTACTAATGTTAAATGAGTAAACCTTCTAAGGTTGAATCAATTCCTGGTGGAATTCTTGGAGGAATCCCTGAAACAGTTCCTGGAGAAAGTACAGAATTATTTCCTGGAGAAGTTCCTTAATGAATACAAGGAGGAATTCCTGAAGGAATCTTAAGAAGAGTTTCTGGGGGAATCTTTGGAGGATTTTTTAAAATAATTTGTTCCAGAAAGAATCGCAGCAAGGATTCCCGAGTGAAGCTCTGGAGAAATTCTTGAGGAATCCCTGAAGGATTACCTGGAAGAATTCCTGTAGGAAAATCCTTGGAGGATATCCTAGAGGAATGCCTGTTTAGATTCCCGGAGAAATCTCTAGAGAAGCTCCTGGAGGAATCTCTAGAAGAATTCTTGGAAGAATTTCTGGAGGAATTTCTAGAGAATTCTTATGTCACAAAAGTTCAGCCTATTGGACGCAGTGGCTTAATTTCCCCAACAGGGGAGGAAAAAAAATAGAGAATTCTCTAGAGACATTTCTCTAGGATTCCCTGGAGGATTTTTTAGAGGAATCCCTGCAGCAATTCTCAGAGGAATCCAGGAATCCCTGGAATAATTCCTTGAGGAATCCCTGAAGAAATTCGTGGAGGAATCACTTGAGGAATTCCTGGAGGATTCACAGGAAGAGTTCCTGAAGAAATCGTAGATGGATTTTTTGGATAAATCCTTAAGGAATCTTAAGAAAAGTTGGTGGAGGAACTCCTTGAGGAATCTCTGTAGCAGTTCCTGAAGAAATCCCTGCAGGAGTTCCTAATGAAACCCCAGAAAGCAATTCTAAGAGGCATTTCTAAAGGAATCCCTAAACAGTCCCTGGAGGAAGTGCTGGATTAATTCCTCTAGGAGTTCTTGAAAGAATTCCAAGAGGAATTCCTGAAGGAATTCTAAAAAAGTAGAGTTCCTGGGGGAAACCTTGGAGGAATTTTTAAAAAAATCCCTGGAGTTGTTCCTGAAAGAAACACAGAAAAAAAATTCGGGTGAATCACTGGAGGAATTCTTGGAGGAATTCCTGAAGAAATTCCATCAGGAATCCCGGAAGCAATCCCTTGAAAAATTCCTTAGGAATCCCAGGAAAGCTTTTTCAGCAAATTCTTGGGAGAATTTCTATAGGAATACCTAGAAAAAAAAAATCTGGACGTATAATTGTTGGAACTGTAAGAAGAGGCTTTCAGCCCCTTACCTGCTGTTACCCGGCAGGGCGGCCTAAAGCAGGGTACCTCCACTTAAAATTCAGATTTCGGATGAAATTAAATAATAAAATATAAATAAATAAATTTTGCAACAAAAACTCTATTATCTACGCCTGACCTGTTTTGCCCCGTCCTCCCCAAGGCACTATTCGACGTCACTCGTTGGGGCCCTTCGACGATCAGCTGCAGTGGTGGTGGTGGTCGAACTCGTTGCTCCACACGGCCTGTGCGAAGCTTCCTTCCTTCTTCTTCTTTCTTCTTCTCCTTCTTCTTCTTCTTTGGGCACTGGGGTTGCCGAAGCAACCGTCCTTGGCAGTTAGCTAGGGGGAAGAGCGGGCTCCTTTGTCGGATCCCCCCTAGCGACGGTGGTGTATACACACCGGACCGGTCTACTCCGCGTAGTGGTCCCGATAGTTACCGCAGTAAGCTATCGTAGGCAGTACGCCCCTTTGCACTGACCTACCTTCGTTCTCCTTGGCGATTAGCTACGGTCGTGAGACTTGCTCATTCGGCTGAACGACCGTAGCGAGAACGGTGGGTTTTGGGGATCTTTGACGAGACCGCCGGGAAGCGAATAGCTCCTTTACACTGAGCTCCCCACGATGGCGGCGATCCAAACCCTTTTCACAGCACTTTCACTGCACTAATTATGTTCCCGAACCACGGGCCGGCACAAAGTTTCGGGGGATCACTGTTTGGTTGCGTTCACTCCCGACGTGGCTAGGAACAACCTTCTAGCCAATTCCGTGCGAAAACAGCACTTTTTACAACTTCCCGGGTGGTAGAAAATACGGGTAAAAAGACGCGTCCGTCGCTCTACGTGGTTCGTAACTTTTTCTCCTGGTTCCAAAGCAAAACAGCCACACACCGCAAACGATTGTTCTGCTGCTTGTTGCTGCTCGATGTGTCCCATGTGGTGGGGAGATTGGGGGTCAAATGCCTCACCGATACAATTTATACGATTTAATTTCCCTAACTTAATTCGATACAAAAAAACTAAATAAAATAAAACAAATTAAAATTAACCAAAACACAGTGGTGTAGGTGGGTAAAATGCACACAACAAAAATACACAAAATTGTAACCACAGGTTACAATCTCGCCCACACCGAGGAGAAAAAAATTGTAAACAATTTTTTTGTACTAGCCCTAACACCTAACACCGATAACAATAATAATATAATATGACGAATTAAAAGGAAATAAATTAACATGAAAATAAATTTAAAAAAAGTAAATAAAAAATCTGCCTAACCTAACCAAACAAAGACACTTTCCACAGATTAAAATGTAACAATCAGGGAACGACCGATCAAAAACAAAAAGCTAAATCGGTACATCGTCTCGTGGTTGTTCTGCAGACAAGGACTGGGACCCGTCGCTATTAACGGCACCAGACCACCCTCGACACATCCGGTTCTCAATGGGAGAGCTAAGAACCTTCAACTCCCCCAGACCAATTCGGGATAACACTCAAAACAACCTGACTTCCTAAAACCCTGCTAGCCTCCGGTTGGAAATAGCTTAGCAGAGGAACGGTTGTCGTGGTATTGTTTTTTTTCAGGTTATTTTTTTTTTTTGACGTCCACTATTCCTGTCCTGACGGTATTTTTAAATCTTCAACAGATGGGGTTTCAATTCAATCCACATTCATCCAAAAAGTATCACTCATTCATCCCAATCATTAGCCTACGCGTACACACAATCACACATGACATTTGAATGAACACCCCGCCATTTCACACACTTTCACTCATTCTCATTCACTCTCATTATTTTCACTCATACAATACATTTTCTCACTCATACAGCACACAAAATACCAAAACAAACGGGCAATGGACGCAAGGTATTGTCTTTTACGCTACAGGTAATTCCTTTCCCAAGGATACTTGAGCAAGACACCGAACGTGAATGCAGATCAATTACGAGCTGATTCCGTAGGGAATCAGTCGAATTTCCCCGATTCTGGCAGATAAAAACAACGAAGAATAAACAAATTAAAAAGGTTAAAATTGGTGTTGTCATCTATGCGCGGGAAATGAACTTGAAGATAATTCTAGTGTATAGGTGCGCATGCATAGATGACCTCCCGAATGGATCCACGGTCGTGGTTTGAGTCCTTCCGACAAGAAGGAAGATTTAGTTGGGGTGTTGATAGTGAATTTGAGGTGATGAACCCTAGAGGTTCACAACCTCGAAGAGTTGTCAGGTGCCGGGAGATTTAGGTGTCGGCTCCTGAGGAAAGAAGATGATTGCCAGCGTGAAGTGATGCGTGATGCTCCCGGATCCATCGATCTTCGGAAGCTCCCAAGTGAGCAACCTGGTGAAGTCGATATGGTGGATCCGAGGAGCTCCTAGGATATTGTATATTCACGCTGGCTTGGGAAAATTTGCTGTCTCCCTCCAACGGCTCAATCAGGCTGTGTGGGCGACACCATTCTTCTTCAGGTGAGTATTGTGATTAAAGCTAGTGTAATAACCGCTGTGTCCTAGTGGTGACAACCGTAGTTGTCAAGCCAATGTTTGACAGTCTTGGGCTGCCGCTAGGATTATGGAATCGGACACTCCCTGGTGTTCCACTAACTGTTCTCAAAATCTCACACTGAATTTGACATCTACTTGCAGGTCATCGTTGAGCAATATGCAAGCAACGGATGCCTGGATAAAAAAATGGGACAGTTTATAAATTTGAAGTAAAATTCAATGTTCACTTCCGCTGCACCAATTAGGAAACATTGCTTATGAAATTTTAAAATGGAAACAGCATTTGAAGAATTGGTACAGGTAGAAGCTACGGAAATTTTTCTTTGAAGACTTACCGAGGGATTAGATTGCCATCATGTTTAATTGGATCTAATCCCATTATGCAAACAATAAGGGCAGCGAGAAGCTTCAAATCCCTTAAATCCACACAGTACGCAGAAAACACGCTTGGGCTTTGAACACTTTTCATGTTCATGCCCCTGAATTCCGCAGTTGTAGCACACTCCCAAGTGTGGCGGACGGTGTTTGTCCACCAGGGAGCTCAAACATATAATGCCCTCTTGTCGCGACTGTGGAGATTTAGGGATTGGGCTAGTCTTCTCTCGGAGATTTCTTTCGGGTCGACCTCCCGTTTCTTTGAAACGAAGAGGTGGAGGTCTATTTCTTTTTGGTGACGATGGAGGGCTATTCTTGTTGTAGAATACCCTTGGTTTGTACCCATTTCCATTGTCACGAGATTGTTGTTGCTGCTGGCTTTGTTTATAACCATCATATGCAGGCTTACTTGAAATTGTAGATGCTTCCTTGGGAACTCCAAATACTTTTTGATAAATGGAGGTTTTGGAAGCATCAATGGTCTTTCCGATGAGCATCAACTCGGGCAATGTGTTCACCGGCTTGAAGACGAGTACCTGTTTATAATCAGGCCTCAGGTTTCGCTTGAGGATGTCTAGCTTCTCGTGGGAACTTAGCGGCGCAGGCATAGCACGGAAGATCTTCTCCATCTCAAGATAAAAATCTTGGAAGGATTCATTCCTCTGCTGTCGCCGCTGAGACGCTTTCATCCTCAGCGCAGCATCAAGTTCCGGGTGCACGAAGTTCGCCTTCAACTCGCACACCAGGTGGTTCCAGTTGTAGAACCGCTTCTGGGAACGCATTGCTTGGAACCAAGCCAACGCGTTACCGGTGAACAAATGCATTGCCGAGCTAAACAGTTCTGCCTCGGACATTTGTTCTGATTCAGCGTAATGGTGGACACATTCCAAAAACTCGTTGAGTCCCATTCCTTCGTCATTCCCAGCGTACTTCCTGATTTTCCAATCGGCCACCCGTTGTGGCCGACGCTGGTAACCGGTGATCTCCACCGATGTTGCTCTTTCCGGCTGACGCGGAAGCGTTAAATTCGGAAGAGTAGTCTGATAAAAGTTCTGGGAATTGTGCGAAGGTCCGAGATTCTCAAAACTTTTGGAATTGTCCGCATTACGCGAGTCAAAACGTCTTTGAAATGGTTGATTGGGTAGCCCAAAGTTCTTGCAAGAAGTTTGCTTCTGCAGGTTCTCCGGAGTACCCAAACCTTCTAACGCTTGCTGATCAAAATCAGGCAAATCCGGTAGATCGGGACTTTGTTGCAATCGAAGATCTTGCGTATCTACCGGCAAACTCGGAGAGTTTACGTTAGGAATGATTTTGTTAACAATGTCCTGTAACTCAGAAATCTTCTCGCGAAGTGTTTGCACTTCGCGGTTAGTTTTCTGTAGTCCGGATGCAATCGTACCAATGGACGCAAGGCCGCTACCTAGTTTTCTGACTACATCTTCAAGTGAATCCACTCTAGATGTAGTCCTAGTTTCAGTTTGCTTAATCTGCTCCTGCGTCCTTTTAATCTCCGCCCTTATGTCAAGTAAGACATCGTGAATTTCTTCGCCCACCGCCTGATTGGAGGATGCTTCAACGATCGGAAGTTGGTTTCCTTTCGGTGAAACATCCTTTCCCGCGGCAATTTGAGCCAGCAAATCCTCACCATCATCTTCTTTGTCTTCCTCGGTTAGCGTGAAGGGAGGCACCAAACTATTCGCGAAGTGGTAGTTATGGAGGGCTACCACATCGCCCAACAAATCTGCAAAGGTCTTATTGGCCTCCCCCACGACATAGTTTTTGACGATTTGGAGCCGAGCACCCAGATGGAGCAATCTGCTCCGGTAAACCTCCTTGTTCGGACACCTGTACCCCAAATCTCCCTTCATAGACTCAAATTTGCCACGACAAAGTTCCAATTCAGCGTCAATATCCCCTTTAAAGGAGCGGACAGTGGTCTCGGAGCATTTCTGCTCACTGACCAATAACGCTTGCAGTTGACGACGCATTTTGGAACTGGATTGACCCGATCCAGGAGGGACAACAACACCGCGGGAGTTCAATTCAAAGTCAATTTCGTCAGTTTCTAAGTGATCGGCACGCAAATGGAAGTAGGCGACGTTGAACTCCCCCAACGTCAACATGTCGATCGGCATTTTGACGAATGAGCAACACAAATTTTCAAAATGTGGACGAAATTAAAACTTACCAACTGTTTCGTAGGTATAAATACGGTGAGGAACCAGTTTTCGGCTTACTTACGGTTCCAAAATGGTTCTCGGTCACCAGGTTGCGTCAAATGCTACCCCAAATCGGCCCAGAAGAATCAAAAATCCCGCCCTGAGAACAAAGAGACCCAAAATGCACCAATTCGTTCTGCAGACGAGACGAATAACCGATTTAGGACAACACACAACAATGTAAAATAAATTAAACGACCACGCGACTGTGAAAAATGTCCCCACCACTGTGTTTATTCCACCCAAAATCCAAATTTTGGTGGAAGTACCCCTCGCTCAGTGGAAAAAATCGAAGATTTTTTTGCAAAATTTACGTTGGGCGCCAATTGTAAGAAGAGGCTTTCAGCCCCTTACCTGCTGTTACCCGGCAGGGCGGCCTAAAGCAGGGTACCTCCACTTAAAATTCAGATTTCGGATGAAATTAAATAATAAAATATAAATAAATAAATTTTGCAACAAAAACTCTATTATCTACGCCTGACCTGTTTTGCCCCGTCCTCCCCAAGGCACTATTCGACGTCACTCGTTGGGGCCCTTCGACGATCAGCTGCAGTGGTGGTGGTGGTCGAACTCGTTGCTCCACACGGCCTGTGCGAAGCTTCCTTCCTTCTTCTTCTTTCTTCTTCTCCTTCTTCTTCTTCTTTGGGCACTGGGGTTGCCGAAGCAACCGTCCTTGGCAGTTAGCTAGGGGGAAGAGCGGGCTCCTTTGTCGGATCCCCCCTAGCGACGGTGGTGTATACACACCGGACCGGTCTACTCCGCGTAGTGGTCCCGATAGTTACCGCAGTAAGCTATCGTAGGCAGTACGCCCCTTTGCACTGACCTACCTTCGTTCTCCTTGGCGATTAGCTACGGTCGTGAGACTTGCTCATTCGGCTGAACGACCGTAGCGAGAACGGTGGGTTTTGGGGATCTTTGACGAGACCGCCGGGAAGCGAATAGCTCCTGGCTCCCAACGTGGGGAAATCTGAACCATTGAATGGACTCCAATGTTTTTTTTTTCAATGTTTTAAGGAATTCCTGTACATATTAATTTTTAAACAATCTCTGGTTAAATTTTCTGAAAGGGTTTCTGGAAGATATTCCTGCTAAAATACTTCGAATTATTCAAAATTGAATTATTGGAGCAATCTCTACTGGAATTCTTGAAAAAATCTCTGGAGCAATCCATGATGGAGTCACTAAAGGAAGCTATGGAAAAAATCCTGGAGGAATTCGTCGATGTACCCTTGCAGAACTATCTGTAAAAATGTCTGAAGAAATCGTGGGAGGATTTCCTAAGCATTTCTTGGAACAAATCCTGAAACAATCACTATCGGAACCCTGCCCATGAAAGAATTCACGAGGGACAAATTCTTTGAGAAGTTCCTTGTGGAATTTCTGAAAGAATCCCTGGAGAAGTTCCTGAAGAAATACCTGAATTGTTTGAATTGAATGCTAGTGAAAATTTATGAGTTATGTGGTACTACACCTATAGC
Source organism: Aedes albopictus (assembly GCF_035046485.1). Lineage (NCBI taxonomy): Eukaryota > Metazoa > Arthropoda > Insecta > Diptera > Culicidae > Aedes > Aedes albopictus. The sequence goes on from NC_085137.1 coordinate 162,830,864, forward strand.
TGCCTTTTGGCTTCAAAGTCTTTTTTTTTCTTCGCCGGAACCGGTTTCGGCACATCTGGATAATTTGGCATGATGTTTTTGTATTTCGTGAATGAACATCCAAAATGAAGCCATTCAAGCTTGTTATTAGGTGGTTCTCTTGGAGAATTTTTCTTAAAATTTTTGTGGTTTTCGAGCAAAAAAGGTTTGATATTTACGGAAAATAGTTTTTATACTCAATTATTAACGTAGTTTATTTCTTGAGATATTTTTTCTGGAACTCTTAATTATTGATGATCTTTGAGTTAATTCGAAATAAAAAAAAATATCTGGCGGCCAGGGGGGGCGCCCCCCCCCCTTTGCCCCCTCTGGCTATCCAGATAACCAGTACATAAGATGTTGAATAAGATGATAAAGTGGAGGCCATATGCGTGCATACCTCCATTTAGGCGCATGTAAAATGTACGTATATCTTATGCAACATCTTATACGATCACTGGTTGACTGGGTACGCCCATGCGCAACACGAAGTCTTTGCAGGATGCGTTGAGCTTCTGATAAACCTTCCGTGTTGCTTGAGAACGACACAGCAGTTTCATTCATCACACTCCGATTTTCCCAGGCATTGTTTTTTTTTCCTCTAATCTAATCTAATCTAATCTAATGCAAACGCAGCCAGTACGAGAAAGCATCCTGGAAAATAATAGGGTTAGATTACGCGCAATTATTTTTCTTGTCAGTATTGATGCTTGCGGCATATCAAAAATATGACACAAGCGTCAAAGCGGCCAGGCCTACTGCGTTGCATTTACCGCAGAGATGATTCTTTGAAATGCGTGGACATTGGAAGATTACGCCTTGAATGGCTACTTCATTCGTCAAAGCAATTCTCGAATCTACAGGGGTGGAAGGATGCGTGGACATACCGTACCAAACGCTCCAGATTCAAATTTAATTGGTGATGTGGTGAATATCAAATGTTTCATATTGGAAAGATCTCACCCATGTGTAATGCAGCGTATGCAATCCTTTGATGTGCTGCCGGATCTGTTGAGTGTTTCCTCCGCCTTTTGGAATCACGACAGCTTCTTGGACACAAATATTATAATTCTGACATTTCAAAAACACGCCGCTTTTATAACTTCAAAACGCTTTTCCCGGCTATGCGCTGCACGATTCAAATTCAAACACACTATCCCTAGAAATGGGACACTTCGAACAAAATGACTTTTCTTCTTCGATTTTATCTGTAGTCACATCGTAAACCACTCACATAACACAATAGTTTCGGAATCATTTCAGATTTTATTGGTCCTTTTTTTTACCTTCAAATAGTATTAATTAATAGATTTTCGCGAAAACAAGCGGAGAAAAATTCTGCTGTCACGAAAACACGTCCACTCGCGAGCAAGGCTTACTACGATCTCCCCAGGCATTGTTTTTTTTTCCTCTCAAGAAAAAGACGAGTCTGCTGTTTGCGCTTATGTTTGTATCGTTTTAAGTTCTGCCGGGTTCCATGCTGCAGCATTACTGGCCGCGCTGTGTTTTTTTCCTTCAAAATATTTTTGTCGAACCATTCGTTCCTTCGACACCGTTCCACGTACCCGATAGTACTCTCGGCTTCGTTGTTGAACGTTGTTTTGTCTGTACTCCAACAGTCCTCCAGAGGGATGACATCAAGCAAACCCTTCTCGTCCAGAAACGTCCACCAACGATGCCTCGAAACTCTACCCTAGTCGCTCTATAAACCATGATGGAAGTTGCTTCCAGCTCGGGTGTGTTGCTGCAGCTCTGGTTAACCCTTCCAAACGCGCGCCATCAAGCAACCGAAACTGCACCGCGCTCGCGCTGTACACGCCGAGCGAGGTTTTTTGGTAGTGTAAAAAAATATATTCAAATTTAGGCATAAAAGTGCATTTTCGTAGGTTAGACACATTCTACCGTGACGTAACAACGTTTTGACGCCTTTTTGATCAGATTTTCCACTATAACTCATAAATGGAAAGGTGAACCCTCAAATATTTTTGCTGATTCGGATTCCTTGTAAAATTTGCAATAAATATGATCTGTTGAACAGTTAAGTTTTCATTGGAAAAGTGTGTTCAAGTTGAGAATTAATAGCGTGACGTTACAACGTGGTAACGTCATGCCCCAACCAACATTTATTGTGAATGTAAACGTCAACAAAGCGTCAATACGGCTAGATGCTGAGTTACTGTGTTGTACATATGGACGGAAACTTCTATGCAAGCCCTATACGAATGAATCTGGTGAACTCAATCCACATGTATATGCTGTGCGAGCAGCTTCTATGCCACCAAGTCAGACCTCTTTTTTCGGCTCCTATGTAACCACTAACTGAATAACATCTTGAGCAGGCGCTTTTTCAGCCTTTTCGCAGTTGTTAAATAATAGTTATACGGCATCCCCAAAATAATCGTTTAAATATAATTAGGTTATGGATACCGTGACGCAATACATGTGTAACTGGAAATATCGCTTTTAAAATTGAGTCATTAAAGTACTTGCCGCTACTTGGTATCGAACTCCCGAACTTCGTATCCCCTGGTCCCGATAATGTCCTCGCTGCCTCACTGCTATGTATATATAAAGAGCATAGAAAATAGCCCGTTTTGTTTTACTCCAGATAAGGCTTTATAATTGTGCCACAAGAAACCTTACCCAACTTCATCTTGCTACAGAAGCTTGTGAAATGTCAAACTCAATAATGTTTACATTGAACAAGCTGGGTGGTTGCGCCTTGCGCCACCAGGTTCTTTATCACAGCTTCTAGCTGTAAGAATGTTCATTAAACCAGTGCTGGTAAACTCATCCTCAAAGCACACTCATGAACCGCTCCTGCGTGATCAAACTCGCGCGCGATTCTAAATCGTTTTCTTACGCGCGAGTTTTTCATGCAAAATTTCGCTCTCACGAGTCAAGCGCCGAAATCTCGTTTGCTTGTAAAATGAATCCAAAAAATCAATTTGAACGACATTCAATGTTGTTGTACGCTAGATTTGCCTTTGTTCTGTTATGCAATCCTAAAAACTGCGATGTACACTCCCGGTCAAAAGTTTGGGGTCACCCCCTGAAAAACATGTCATTTTTTTAGGCCCATATCTCCACCAATTTGCGTCCGATTTCAAAAACCCTGGTCTCATTCAAAAGATAATAAGTCAAAGAAACTTTGAACATAATTTTGGTGAATTTTTTCCAAAAATATTAATATGAAAACTTAACCTAAACTTGCAGAATTTTCTAAAAAATGATTTTAAGTTTACGGCAGTGTCGCTGGAAATTGGGTCGACCAAGTTTTAAGATGAGTGTGGTAATATAACCTTATTTCTATTAGCTTTCAACTGCTTTTTACAGAATTTCGCTAAAAAATCCAGAGAAAAAGTTATTAAGTAAATTAACTCTTGGTGTCCTCGGCCAAAAGTTTGGGGTCACCCCTCGAAATGATGCATCGGCCAAAAGTTTGGGGTCACGGTAGTAAAACATGGAAAAAATGATTTGTCGATATCTTTGTCATCTTTAGTTCAATTTTAATTCTTCTTGGCTTATTTGAAACATAATGAATGGTACTTATTGCATAGAAATTGAACCACATATATTTATTAAAACTAATATGCTAAAACTTAACATAAAGTTGCCTTATTTTTTTAAAGGTGGTGAAATGTGTTAACTTTAAATAACATTTTCTTATACAAAAATCATTGAATACGTTTTATTAAATGCACGATACGTAAGTTCAGTATATTATCTTTTAAATAAGCCAAGAAGAATTAAAATTGAACTAAAGATGACAAAGATATCGACAAATCATTTTTCCATGTTTCACTACCGTGACCCCAAACTTTTGGCCGATGCATCATTTCGAGGGGTGACCCCAAACTTTTGGCCGATGACACCAAGAGTTAATTTACTTAATAACTTTTTCTCTGGATTTTTTAGCGAAATTCTGTAAAAAGCAGTTGAAAGCTAATAGAAATTAGGTTATATTACAACACTCATCTTAAAATTTGGTCGACCCAATTTCCAGCGACACTGCCGTAAACTTAAAATCATTTTTTAGAAAATTCTGCAAGTTTAGGTTAAGTTTTCATATTCATATTTTTGGAAAAATTTCACCAAAATCATATTCAAAGTTTCTTTGACTTATTATCTTTTGAATGAGACCCGGGTTTTTGAAATCGGACGCAAATTGGTGGAGATATGGGCCTAAAAAAATGACATGTTTTTCAGGGGGTGACCCCAAACTTTTGACCGGGAGTGTAAATATTTTTTTTTTTATTTACGTGTATTTTAACTTAGAGCTAATTCTACACTTAGATGTAAATAATAAAAAAAAACAAGAAATAAAGCAATGACTGAAATCACGAGTCAACTCATGCATGATTTTTGCGGCGGTGAGTTTGGCGAGTCAAGAATCGCGCGCGAAACAACTCAACCACGAGATTTGAGAATTTGAGTTTTTACCAACACTGTTTTAAACATCAACGAAGCGTTATTGTTTTGTGTATTTGGCAACATTACAAAACGTTCTGTATAAAAACAGTTGGTTTATTGGTTGGGACTCTTATTCAAATCTTCCGGAGTTGTATTAAGGCGAAAGTGGAAGCATTTCCTCACTTTTTGGATTTTGATTTTTTTATTAAATAACGAAGCAATATTTTCAAAATCGGTTTTCGTGCACATGTAGAGTATGGATCAAGGTATCTTCTGAATTTTTTTTGTAGTGGAAAATATTTTTCGTTTTTGCAGAAACCATTTTTGAACAAAATTTTACAAAAACAATGGTTTATGCAAAAATGGAAAACATTTTCCACCTCAAAAAAATTCAGAAGATACCTTGATCCATACTCTACATGTGTACGAAACCCGATTTTGAAAATATTGCTTCGTTATTTAATGAAAAATCAAAACCGAAAAAATGGAAAAATGCTTCCAGTTTCGTCTTAAAGTGCAAAAAAAAGTAACCCAAATAATTTCACAGTACAGAGATAGATAACTGTAAAGTATTTGTGTTGTTGCTATATATCCGACTTAAAGTTTGTTTTGACAATAATGTTTGCATTCGACGAGCCGTGTTGGTATACCATCAGTTTCTTTATTACAGCTTCTAGCTGTAATGATATAGCAGAACAGCCTTCAAATCCGCATAATCGTAAACTGTAAGTGTACTATCTCGCATATTGTTCACAACAATATGTTACAATGCCTAAACAATATCACATGTAATACGTCTCTACAGTATGTGGTAGTGTGAGTATATTGTAGTTACCCATTTGGCATATTGTAATGGGCCAAATCACAATATGGTGAATAGGCGGTTAAGTTAGGTTACAATAAAAAATCAGCATTTTTCTCGAACAAATTTTTCGCAAAACTGTATGTCATAGTGTAGACATATTATCCATTTTTTGCACGGTCAATTGTACGCCAAATTGTTTCAAAGCTGTTAAACCATAAATTTGAAAGATATTTTTAACAATGCAAGATGCAGGTCATGTATTGTACTATAAGTTAAAATGAACAGTATACTGTATTGTTAGAATCTGTTTCACTTATATATTTAACTTTCTTCATGTAAAATAAGAACAAACAAATTACGGCTATCTACCAAACTTTAGTTATTTATTTCTCGAATTTCAGTTACAAAAGCTTTCAAGCATAGATTTAAAAGAAAGTGCAATTATCGCTCCTCACGCGGTCTTTTGGTTCAGATAGTCAACCAAGTACGTAGGATGTTGGACCACTGTGCTGTCGTGAGCAGCATAGTTGTCCCATGTTCATATATGAGAATCCATATTAGAATGGGAAACTATGCTGCACACGGCAGTGTGTGCCTCCGACTGTAAATTTGTCTCCGGAACTAAGAAAGAGATCCTATTTTTGTACCCTTACACTAGATCTTTCTTCTTGCATGTTTTGTTTCTTAATTTTCCAAGGAGGCGGATATTCGGTGGCGGTAATCCTTTCCACCTATCGCAGGATCACAGCAGGACAGATGGCCGGGCATATTTAATTATCGGCAAATGCTTCTCACTTTGCTTTCACATCTTCCCATCCGACGACCAGTAACTGATGGAATAAACTGGACCTGGCATAGGAACTGATCCGTACGTGCCCAGTGTCGTTTCACTGAAAATGCGATTGATAACTGCCATGCCATCAATCATTATTGTCTTGCGGTGATGTCTCAATGCCGTGGGTGTTGGGGTACACTTTAATTAGTCGGATCTCCTTAAGCTGTTGATCCTAACCGAGGGAGATACTGCTGCGCAATAAAAAAAAAGTTGAAATTAGAAAACGTAGCGGGAATTGTTGTTAGAAGGGATTGGAATTTTCGTTGGCTTACCTGTGAATGCTTGCACACTCTAGTTGAAAACTCCGGAAACCGCCTGTTCATCATAACCATCGCTGCTAGGTCGCAATCCGGACCGCGATACCATTCCATTTGGTGTACCTAATGAACCGGGTGTGGGACATCTGCGGGGAGATTTTTTGATCATGCTGGATCGGCTGAATCTGCTTGTGGGTTGATGGAACTCCGTTGCGCTGGTGGACGGTGGTAAATAAAAACAGCTCCGATCGGGTTCCACCGCTGCGATGTGTGAGCGAAGAGCGTCAAAATTAACGTTCCTGATTGCCGAACGGAAAATCAGTTTTTTTTCGGCGTTCGTTAGCGAAAGTTTGAGCATTTAGCACGCGAGAACAAACCACCATGACAACAAAGTGCACAAGAAAAACTAAACTGCCTCTAATTTTTTTTTTCGGTCAATATTGAATCCAAAACAAATACAACTATATGCAACAGTTTGACAAATTGTTGAAACATTGTTCCACACAGTGGAACGAGCGTGTGTAAGTATTAGCTGCAAATATTCAAACCAACCTTCTGACATAGAGTAAGGCTTTAATTCAACCATTTATCACAAGTTTATGTATCCATATCAGTTTACATAAACTGAACAGTATAACATAGTGTTACAATCTGGTATGAACTTCGTGAGCCGTTTTTTATAATATAAAGCGTTAGGCTTCATATTGTTCAACACAGAGGCAACAATTTGTGATACTTTAACATTACCAGTTGGGAGGCGCTTACTGTTTGGATGTTTTGGCAAACTGTATTTTGCTATGCGGGAAGCGCTGCTGGTTTGTGGATATTTCAGTATTACGAATTGTACTGTATAGTAGCAGCTATTTTGTTACTGAGGACTCCTATTCGATTTGTTTTCACATCTTCCGGGAAATCTCCCGGAGTTGGAATAGAGTGCAGTAAAGGCAAACCCAGTGACAAGTGATTGATTTCTGAAAACATGGTTTGGTAGCTGTATGGTGCTTGTTTTGCAGCCGTGTATTAGCTTATGGTTTATACTTGACAGGTTGGCTTTATTCAGCGTTGATTGCTTCAACTCGATTGTTACACAACAGAAAGCAAATAACTGAAGCTTAAAGCCCTGAAAATGTTAGTTGGGGCTATTCATTCCCATTTTAAACCAGCTTTTTCAATGAAAACTATTTGTTCAACTGATCATATTTACTGTAAATTTAAAAGGAATCCAAATATGTTAAAATATTTGGGGTTTATGGCCGTATTTATGAGTTTTATTGGAACATCTGACCGAAAAGGCGTCAAAACGTTGTAACGTCACGGTAGAATGAGTCTATCACATAATTTTTTTAAATAAAATTGGATACTTTAAGGCGCATTCATCGGATTCAATAAACCCTCATATATAAAAATAAAGCATTTTTAAGGTTTAGGTTAAGAGTGAGGAGCACGCATAATGTGGCACGTTCGGTGTAGTACTAGATTTGTAGTAATGAGCTGAATTTTAGTATGGTGAGAAGGTCAATTCTCCGTTTCTGCAATGAAATGGTGCAAAAAGCGTGGGTATTATGATTCCTTGCCTAATTTGATGCTGTTTGAGCAAAACTTTGGATAACTATGTTGTTTATGTTGCAAGAAAAGGAAAAAACAACAACACTGTTGCCTAAAGTTTTGCTCAATTAGCATCAAATTAGGCAAGGAATCATAATACCCACGCTTTTTGCACCATTTCATTGCAGAAACGAATAATTGACCTTCTCACCATACTAAAATTCAGCTCATTACTACAAATCTAGTACTTCACCGATCTGTCCTATAGCAAGAAAAATTTATTACAATCAAGCGTTCATTTGGTAAATAATCAAATGAAACTGCCAATCTCCAACGAACACCAGATCAGTACTCGATAATCTTTTCTGCATGCACCTACATCTAAGGCTAGCGAAACGGGTGGAAAACAGCCATAATGAGGTCAATAATCATTTGAAGAACACGCAGAAAAGCGGCATTCAATTCAATTTCCGGTTCTCCGCTTTGCAAATTGCAATGATTTTTAATTCGAATGGAGAATTATACATATTTTGCGGTGAAGACTTAAATGGTGCCTCGGCAAAAGACCGACTTCAATTATTGAGCCATTATTGATGTACAGTTTTAATTATCCATCCACTGAATCGCGCCTCCAAAATTCAACCAATGAACGTCTACCTACAGAAGTCGAGAGAAAACCCGAGACCCGGTAACATCGACAAATCCAACTGCAAATGATAATGCCTACGTGCAAAATTCTGACTTCAGAATGGCTGATGCCATACTGCTGCATTGACCCTACCACGCGACTCTTTCGCGTTTGCCATCACAGCCAAACTATCATTCTTGCCAGTTGCAGCGTATTTTCGTTCGACTGTCCTCCTGTCTGACCAGCCACGACAGCCAGACGGCTACCGTTTGTTGACTGGACTGAACTGAATCAACCTGTAGAGCCGACGATGATGCTACATGGGTTGGGTGGTAGCAACGAAGGGGTAATAGGGTGGTACAAGGTAGGAAGGAGGAAAGATTTTATAGTCATCGATTGAATGGTCCTGAAAATCGAAGCATGGCAGATGACAAATCGCAAGGATCTTTTTCCAGTCTGGATAAATCCCAAATAATGATGATTTTACTTTAAGAATGGGCAGACGGAGTTGAGTTCAATCAGTTTGAATGTTTTATTTCTTACTATAAAATAAAATTCACGTTACACATTCCGAAAATAAATCTACGCCCAACGCCGCTCAAAATAGACTCACTCTCCAACAAAGGTCAGTGATACAGAGCCAACCAATAAATGCCGGGCAAACAACGCACTCCATTTGTTCGGTGCTAAACCAGACTGGAATAAGTGACTGGGCTTACCCGACTTTCAATGTTATACCTGAAGATCGCTCTAGCAGCCGAAATTTCGAAACGACTAGTGAACTTTGCCTAAAAGTTTTCGTTCATACAGTACCGACGGACGCCACGGTATGACCCAGTGCATGGGGTTTTCAGACCTTTTTCCTTGCGGAACACTTTTTTGAAATAAGTTTAAAAAATAGAATATAAGTTTATCAATAACGGAGACAAGATCCTTTCCGAAATTTTGGCAAGTTTCGATAACTTATTGTAACCCAAGTAATAACAATTATTTTATTACGGTTCCGAAGTATTTTCCAAATCCTACTAGAGTGTATACTAGTCAACTTAAGTGGAGTGAAATATTTAAACGTGAAATTCAGATTGTGTAAGTGTATTTGAGCAGGTCATGTAGATGTGTTGGTGTGAGTGTAAGTGATTTAAACACCAACGTTAGGAGTGACGTAGCTAAGAAATTTTGTCACGTCATAGGCCGTTTTGCTTCAGGGATCGGGCACAGGCATATACACTGCGTCCTGGCTAACAAGCCATTGTTCCAACTTAAGCGCCATTGATCGCTCCGAGGAGCTCAATCTAGAAGTCCTTCAGAAGTCCATCAAAGGATTCCTTCAATAATTCGTCTAAAAATTACTACAGACACGGATTTCTTCAGAATTTTTCCAGAGATTCCTGCAGAATGTCTCCAGGAATTTGTTTGAAACCCCATCCTTGGATTTCCTGAGGAATTTCTCATGAGATTGTTTCCGTGATTCCTCCTGGGGTTTCTTCAGAAATTCTTCCGGTTATTCCTCCAAGAATTCCTCCAGGAAATCCTCCAAGGATTCTCTCGGGAATTTCGTTAGGGATTCTTTCAGGAACAGTTCCAGGTATTTTTTAATTGCTCCAAGGATTCCTTCAGTAACTCTTTTTGGGATATCTTCAGGATTTCTTCCTGGAGTTCTTTCAGGAATTCCTCATGAATTTATCAAGGAATTGTTTAGAGATTCTCTTAGGAACATCTTCTTGAGATTCCTACCGGAATTCCTCCTGGGGACCTTCCGGAATTCCTCCAGTGATTCCTTCAAGAATTGCTACAGGAATTCTTCCAGAAGTTCCTAAACGAACTCTGTTTGAGATTCCTCCATGTTTTTTGAAAAGAACTCCTTCGATTTCTTTAGTTCTTCCTTTTACGATTTCTTCAGGAATTCCTCCTGCGATTTTTTCAGGAATTCTTTCTGGGATACCTCCAAGAAATTATCCTAGAAAATCCTCTCAAGAACTTTTCAGGAATTCCTGAAGAGATTCCTCCGAAAATACCTCCACAGATTCCTTTGAAAATTCCTACAGGGATTCCTCCAGGAATTCCCCTAGACATACTTCCAGCAACTACTCCACGAACTTCTCCAGGAATTCTTCCAGGGATTCCTGCTGGAATTGCTTCAGTGATTCTTCAAGGAATCTTACAGTATTTCCTTCATGGAGTCCTCCAGGGATTTATCCTAGAATTTCTCCAGGAATTACTGCAGAACTTCCTCGTGGCATTCCTCTAGTTGAATTCCTCCAGACTTTCCATCAGAGTTTTTTTTTCCAGAAATTGCTCTAGGGATTCCGCTTGGGATTCCTCCTGGCATTCCGTCAGGAAATTTTCCAATAGATTCTCCAGGGATTCCTTCAGGAATTCCTCCAAAAATTCCTCCAGGTATTACATCAGGAATTGCTCCAGGAAATCTTCCAGGAATTCCTCCAGGAGTTTCTCCAGAATTAGTTCAGGGATTCCTTCAGGCATATAATCAGGATTTCATCCAGGAATTCACTCACAACTCCTTCAAGAACTCCTGCAGAAACCTCCTCTAGGAATTGCTCCAGGAAACTGCAGGAATTCCTACAGAAATATCTACAGGGAATCCTCCAGGGATTCCTTATTAAATTTCTCAAGGAATTCGTCCAGGCATTTCTCTAGAAATTTTTCAAGGAATTCCTCGAGCCGTTTCTTAACAAATTTCTCTAGAGATTCCTCCCAAAATTTTTCTACGGAATTTTCTACGAATTCATTCAGGAATTCGACCAGGAGTTTTTTTTAGGATTTTCTTTGGCGATTCCTTCTGGGATTCCACCACGGTTGTCGGTTGGCCACCTGCGAATGAATTTCTCTAGGGTTTTATCCAGGAATTCCCTCAGGAATTTCTTCGTGAAATACTCCAGGGATGCCTTCATACATTCTTCCAGGAATTCGTCCAGCAATTTCTCAAGAGATTTCTTCTTAAATTTACCCAGGGAATCCTCCGAAAATTCCTCTAGGGATTTTTTTTACGAATTCATCCAGGGAGTCCTTCAGGAATTTTTCCAGGAATTGCTCCTTGAAATCAACCACGGATTCCTCCAGGGATTAATCCATACATTTTTCTAGAGATTCCTCCAGGAATTCCTCCTACAATGCCTCTAGAACTCTGTCCAGGCTTTCCTCCAGGCTTTTTTTTTCCAGAAAATCATTCATGAATGCCTTCAGAAATTCGTCCAGGAATTTGTCCAGAAATTGCTTTAAAAATTCCTTCAGGTATTCCTCGTGCAATTCATCCAGGCATTCCTCCAGACATTTTCCCAGGAATTCTTCCAAGAGTTTCTCCAGGGATTTCATCAGGGATTTCTCCAAGAATTTATCTAGGGATTTCTGCAGGAGTACAACTATGGAATTCTCTGAGAACTCTTCCAGAGATTCCTTCAAGTATGTATCCAGGAATTTCCCCAGGCGTTCTTCTTGGAATTCCACCATGGATTCCTTTAGAAACAACTCTAGGCGGGATACATCCAAGAATTCCTATAGGGAATCCTCCAAGAATTCACCCAGGAATTCCTACATAAATTCCTCTAGGAAATGATCCAAGATTTTTTCTCCAGGAGATCCCTTCAGGAATTCTTCCAAAGATTCGTCTAAATTCCTCCAAGGAATCCTCCAGGGACTCCTTCAAGGATTTCTTCATGCAATCCTCCAGGTATTCCTGCAGGTATTCCTCCTGGAATTTCTCAAGGGATATTTTCAGATTTTTTTAGAAATTCCTCCCAGAATTGTTCTAGGGATTTCTGCAGCAGTTCATCCATGAGTTTCTCCAGGAATTCTTTCAGGGATTCCTTCAGAAATTCTTCTATGGATTCCTCCAGTGATTCTTCCTGGAATTCTACTACGGATTCCTCCAGAAATTCCTCCAGGGATTCTTTTAGGATTTCGTCCAGGAATTTCTTTCGGGATTCCTGCAGGAATTCGTCCAAGGATTCCGCCAGAAAAATTCTCAGGAAAATCGCCAAAGATTCCTCTAGGGAATTCTCTTGGAATTCCTCCAGGGATTTTTTCTAGGAATTACTCCTGGGATTCTTCCAGGGAGTACTCCAGGAATTGCTCTTGTGATTCCTTCACATATTCCTCTCGGTATATCTTCCAAATATTATCCAGGGACTCCTTCAGAAATTTCAAAAATGATTCCATCATCTTTTGCTGGAATGCACCCAAGATTTTTTGCAAGGATGCTTCAAGGAATCAATGAAGGTTTTTTTAAATTACTACAAAAAAATTCTTGGGGAATTACTGCAGTGGTTCGTATTGGAATTCTCAAAGATAATTTTACTGAGATGCATACATGAGGCAGAAAATTCTCCAAGAAGTCATCCAGAAATGTTTTCTCAATTTTCTCCAAGAGATCCTCTAGGAGTTCATCCACAGATTTATTCCATCCATGTATTCCTTTGAGCAAACCCCCTGCAGCTTTTGCAAAGGAATGCCTTTAGAAATTCGTCATGCGATTCTTTCAGGAATATCCTGAGGTTATGTTTTTTTTTCTCCAGAAACCTCTGAAATGTCTCGAGGGTTTTTTCCAACAATAATTGTTTTGAGCTTATCCTAGGATTCATTCAGGAACTCCACTTGGAAATCATCACCACGCTGATTTGTGTAAAACAGACAGGAGGGCCGAGTTTCATATTCCAATCAACTCAGCTCGACGAACTGAGCAAATGTCTTTTTTGAGATTTTTGACAAAGTGTATCATATTAAATATCTTTGCCATCTGTCAACCGATTTTGGTTCTCTTAGCACCAAATAAAAGCTACCATACTACTTCGTAGCTAATTTAATCGACTTATTAAGAGATATTAGACAAAGTGTATCTCGATGATTTTCTTATCCTTTTGTCAATCGATTCAAGATCTTTTGGCAGTTAACGAAATATACAATACTCCAGAATATATGAACTATTTTTTAAGAATTCTATACAAGATTCTAGGAGATGCCTGGCATTTCTGGCAGTTTAGTCCATGGTCCATGATGCTATTTTGGAAACCAATCCACTAGATGTCAAATCCACAATATTTTCTAGAATGACCAAAAGGCACTGTGAGACACAATCAAACAACGGTGTTATCTTCTCCAAAGTTTATTCCAGAATGATCAGTAGTTCGGTGGTCATTGTCATTCATCTTAGTCAATACCTACATTGATTTAACTTACACTAAGGACTACTACAGGCACAATCACACAAAATAAATATGTTAAATACGAAAAATACAACAATAATTCTAATAAGTGTAAGAAGGGTTCTGTTCACCATAGGTGGAATAAATCGGGTTTTTCTTTATCGGTGATTTACTTCTTTTTATCAATTTCGCTACTTGGTCTTCTCTGACCCAACGCCAACCATTTGGAAGATAAACAAATGGATTGGTGCACCATCGATCGGAGGTGTATTCGATGCCGCGGTCGTTTGTTTAATGACGACGATGTAACAAAACCAACAAAACAGACAGATAGATAGATAGATAGATAAGCAACCTCACGTACGTAAGTCAGTCAGACATCTTCGACCAAAGAAGAACCAAACTAAGAAATCGAAAAGTGAAGGTAAATCGTTTTCAGAACAAACGTGAGTCATTCTGCGGCTGCACCCGTCGTCGCAACGACAGCCGGCCGGGGTCCAATCTCCGAAAGAGAAACGACAAACAACGACGACGACGAACCTGGTCAGCCAGCGCTGACTGACTGCAACGACGAGACGAAGCGAGTAGTAGTAACTTTAACTTTTTTGTATGTTGCTTATGGGTTTCGTTGCGTCTGGCGTGGTAGATAAGTGTCGTTGACCTCTCCTCCGGCTCGGTTATCGAAACAAGTTGGAGACGAACGAGTCACCACCAGAGGTTGGATTGGATGGGCTTTGTCTTGAGATAGCTGCGGTAGAACAATTGAGTAATGTTAGGAATAGTTGGTCTATGAAATAGTCTTTCTCGTTATATTACGTTCTCGCTGGATCTGGACCCCCTTTTTTGCATGTTTGGTACCATGGGCGTAGCCAAAGGGGGGCAGGGGCAGGGTTCCGATAGTGATTGTTTTAGGGTTTGTTCCAAGAAATGCTTCAAAGATTCCTCCCACGATTCCTTCAGAAATTTTCACAGATACTCCTGCAAGAATGCATCGACGAATTCCTCCTGGATATTTTTCATAGTTTCTCTACGATTTTTTTCAGCGATTCCTCCAAGGATTCTACTAGTATTCCTCCAGGAATTGCTTCAGGGACTCCTGGGATTGCATCAGGAATTCTTTTTGGGATACCTCCAGAAATTCATGCAGGCATTCCTCCAGGAATTAATCAAAGAATTCCCTAATAAATTATGTCAGCAGTTCATCAAGGAATTTTTCCAAGAATCCTTCAGCAATTCTTCCAGGATTTTCTCTAGGAATACTTTTTGGAATTTTTCCAGGAATTCCTACAAGAATTCTTCCAGATCTTCCTCCAGGAAATGCTGCAAGGATTCCTCTGGGAATTCCGCCAAAAATTCCTCCAGGAACTTCTTCAGAGATTTTTCTAGGGATTTCCCCACGAATTTCTCCAATGATTCTCCAGGGATTCCTTCAGAAATTTCTTTGAGGATTTCTCCAGGAATTCCTCCAGAAATTTCTCTAAAAATTCTTCCAGGAATTTCTCAGGGGATTTTTTCAGAAATTTCTCCCAGGGTTACTCTAGAGATTGTCCCAGAAATTTATTCACTAATTTTAGTATGGATTCCTCCAGCAATTCCCAAAGGCATTCTCCCATGATTTCATTCAGGAATTTCTCCAGGGGAAATTCTCGAGGAATTACCCCAAGAATTTCTTCAGGAATTCCTCCAGGAATTTCTCTAGGAATTTATCCAGGAATTGCTCCTGGACATCGTTCAAAAAATATGACAGCAAATCCAGGATTTTCTTCAGAAAATTTTCTGGGGATTTTTTCAGAAATTCTTCCAGGAAATTCTACAAGAATATCCTGAAGATTTTTTTAGGGATTTTTCCTGGCATTTCTCCAGGAATTTCTCCTGAGATTTCTTCATTTATTGCTTCCGGTATTCATCCAGGGATTTCTTCACGAACTTTTTCAGGGATTTTCCCAGGGATTCCTCCAGGAAATCCTTCGAAGATTCCTCAAGGAAATCCTCTAGGGATTTCTTCAGAAAATATTTCAGGAAATTCTCCAGGAATACCCTCAGGATTTGTTTAGAAAATTCCCCTGGAGATTCCTCTAGAAATTCATCCAGTAGTTCTTTCTAAAATTCCTCTAGAGATTCCACCAGGAATTACCTCATGGATTCCTCCAGCAATTTCCACAGGAATTCCTCCAGAATTTTATCAGAAATTTCAGAAACTCCTCCAGGAATTACCCCAAAATTTTTTTTTTCAGGAATTTCTTCAAATATTTCTCTAGGAATTGCTCCTGGTCATCCTTCAAAAATTATGTCAGCAATTCCTCTAGGGATTACTCCAGGTATTTCTCCAGGAATTTCTCCTGAGATTCCATCAGGAATGGCTTCAGGGATTCCTCCAGAAATTTCTAGAAGGATTTTTCCAAGCATTTCCACAAGAAATCATTCGAAGATTCCTCCAGAAGTTCTTCCAAGGATTCTTCCAGAAAATCCTCTAGGAATACCTTCAGAAATTCTTCCAGGAAATTCTCCAGGAATACCGTGATTTCGGGTGAAATTGATCACTTTTCAGAGTTTTTGGCTTCTAATTTCTAATAATTATCGATATGATCAAATTCAATGCTTTAAAACAAGTACTACCACGAGTTTCATCAGTCGACGAAGTTTAAACTTTTACTGCAAATCGTTTTATTGCAATAAATATCATTTAAAATAAAATCATTTAAAATTTTCCATCTGAATTAACCACCCCAGAATGCGAAAAGCTTTGTAAAACTTATACAAGTTTGTTAAATTCTAAATAATTTAAGTTTAAAGTTTAATAAATCTAAAGAAAACGCCTAAAAGTATCCAATTTTTATACTAAACGATTCATTACTCTAGCAAAAGTAAAATTTTATGCATAAATATCAATAGTTATAGAACTTTGATAACGAAATCGGGTTTAGCGAACACTTGGCAGCTATAAACATTCATTCGAATATTAATTCCATGTGCGATACAGCTACGGTAACAAAAGTTTGAAAGTGTCTTTGAAATTCGCCAAACACGCAGTTTCGGAAAATATTAAATTTAATACAGAAATATGTGGCTAATTAGCTGTAAAACATGTAAACTCATCATTCAATAACCCTTGAGCCAGATGATGGTAATTTTCTACAAATTGTTTCAACTTCAAAGCTTTATTTCTGACAAATAAAAATTACCCTCACGTCGATCAATTTCACCCCATCGATCAATTTCACCCGAAATCAAGGTATTTCCAGGATTTTTTCAGGGATTTCTCCAGATATTCTTCTAGAAATTTCTCTAGAGATTCCTCCAAGGATTTCTCGACAAATTTCTTCAAGGATTCCCCCATGGATTCTTTCAGGAATTCATTCGGGGATTTCTCTAGGGATTTATTTTTCAGAAATTGGAAAATAATAGAAATAGAAATCTCCCAGAATTCCTCTGGAGATTTCTTAAAAAAAAAAATAATCCAGTAATTCTTTCAAGATTTCCTCTTTCTCTTCCTGAGATCTCTAGGAATTCCTCCAGGCATTCCTCCAGGATTTCATCCAGGAATTTCTCCAGGAACTTCTCCAGGAACCTCTCCAGGAATTACCCCAAGACTTTCTTCAGGATTTCCTCCAGGAATTGCTTCTGGACATCCTTCAGAAATTATATCAGCAATTCCTTCAGGAATTTCTCCAGGAAATCCTCTATGGATTTCTTAGGAGATTCTTCTAGGAAATGCTCCAGAAATACTTTCAGGTTTTTTTCAGGGATTCCCCCACGTATATCTCCAGGGATATTCCCAGAGATTCCTCCAGAAACTCCTCCAAGGGTTCTTCCAGAAAATCCTCCTGGAATTTCTCAAGGGATTTTTTCATAAATTTCTTCAGCAATTCCTCCCAGAATTCCTCTGGAGATTTCTTCAGGAATTCTTCCAGGGATTGCTCCAAGAAATTGCTCCAAGAATTCCGGCTGGGTCTTATCCAAGTATTCCTCCAGGAATTACGCCCGGAGTTTGTTCAGAAGTTTCTCCAGGCATTCCTTTAGGATTCTCGCTAGAGATTTTCTCAGTATTGCTCCAACGATTCCTCCATGAATCCCTTCTGGGAATCCTCCAAGAATTCCCCCAAGGAATCCTCCAGAAGTTTATGTAGGATTTCTTCTAGGATTTTTCCATGAGATCTCTTCAGAAATTTCTCTGGGTATTCCTCCCATAATTTATATAGGAATTTCGCCGGGAATTCCTCCAGGGATTCTACAGGGCTTCTTCCAGGTTTTTCTTCAAGGATTTATCCAGGAAGTCTTCCAGGGATTTCTCTGGGAATTCCTCAAGTGATTTCTTCAAAAATTCCTCTCAAGTTCTCTTCAAAAATTCATTCAGGAGTTCCTTCAAATATTTCAGAAATCCTTCAAACATCTTTTCAGGAATGTACCCAAGAACTTTTTCAGGATTACGTGATGTTTTTTTTTTAAATTAATTCAAGAATTTATGGAGGAATTCCTCCAGCGAATAATATTGGAAATATTGGAAGATAATTGAAAAGGGATGCATAGAGGAATCAGGGAATTCTAGGTTAGTCTTCAAAAAAGTTTGTAATTTTCAATAGATTTCAGCTATAATTTCCTATGAATATTTTGTAGACTCTAACAATATAAAAATCAGAGCAAAATAATGCACCAGTGTGTGATTAAAAACCATTAATCTTCCAGAAATTGGCCACCACTACCAGCATCACATTGATTTGAGTACATCAGGCGACCTTTTTTAACGTACTGAACAAAATATAACAGCGTGAGAGCTGAAGGATTAAATAATGCTTTAAGAATATAATTTAATATACTCAATTTCATCGTGTTGCGTTTAGTTATAAAAGCTAGTAGGTACAAATTTGCTAAGGGTGCTTGACCCCCCCCCATCCCTGACCGAAAAGCTGGCTACGCCCTTGTTTGGCCCAAATGGAGGAGAACGTGTCTCTAGAACCGTTCCACTGATACTGGGAGTGACGGGTTTGATTTCGAGCGGTTCAGAAACTTTTTTAAATGCAAACTTACTTGACTACGGACAGAGGAAGCTCTCAGTTAACAACTGTGGAAGTTCTCATAAGGACTGTTCATTAAAGAAAGTGGACACCTGTTTTTCAATAGAAAATATGTATTTCCGAACAAATCCATAAGTTTATCTATATATATAAAAATGGATTTCTGTCTGTCTGTCTGTCTGTCTGTCTGTCTGTCTGTCTGTCTGACCGCTATGGATTCGGAAACTACTGGACCGATCGGTGTGAAATTTTGTATGTGGGTATTTATGGGGCCGGGGAAGGTTCTTAGCTTGGTGCGGGACCTCTCCGGTCTCTGGAACGGGGGGCTCCCATACAGATGACTTCGCCGGGGACGTCCCTATGGAGCTGCATGTCAAAAAACACAGTAGGCAGGCAGTACGACGTTTGCCGGGACAGCTAGTTTTTTATAAATGACAATCAACATACATGTGGCCAAATTCACGTGAGTTTGAACATTTACTTCGCTTTTCGGAAGAACGCTCGGACTTTCCTCTTGATACCTCTCATTAGATATTGCACAACTTTCTCCGTAGCTTTTCGTTGTGCCGCAGGCCAAATTTTTTTTGAATCAATCAACAGAGCTTGCTTCTCTTCCATCTTTCTTAAGATGCCGCTTAATTATTGTCCAGTATCTTTCCACAGGACGCTGTTCAGAGAAGTTTTGTGGATTTTACCATTTTTCGACAAAATCGACTTTTTCCGTCTTAAACATCTCTAGTGTAGAAGAAGCGTAATAAGCGGATGCCAGATCCGCCTAAAACAAAAGAGGATCCGTATGTTTTCGGTAGATAAGTAGAAGTCGATTTTTGATGCATTCCTTTCTGTTATTTCCACCGTTGATTGTTCCCGTTGTGAAATACGAAGAACTCTTTAAGACACATGAACAATTGGCTTGCCACACTAAAAACTTTTTCCCAAATTTTTCGGTTCTGATGTACCCTACATCATCCGGCACATCTGTCCCCTGCTTAGCGTTAAAAAAATTGCGGTCCCGGAAGTGTATTAGTAAGCAAATTCTCGAAACGACAACTTTTTGGAACACCATTTGTGCAGAATTAATCTGCTAGTCGCAAAGCTAATACGACCTATCGCTCGAAATTTCTTACTTTTTCCGTTTTCTTTGAATGTGTTGCCGAAGTGAACAATGTTTTTACACACTGAGCAAAAATTCACAATTTTTTGTTTAGTTTTAACTCTAAACTATTGGTAAACAAATGTCCACTTTCTTTAATGAACAGTCCTTAGAACACTAAGCTGAGAAGCATGCATTGTCCCAGTGTGGATGTTACGCCAATGCAGAACCCCCAGCTTCCCGGGAGGTAAACCAATTTTCCTGGGTTAGTAAGTTGGTGTCAGGCCCTACAAGTCAGACGTAAACCTATAAACAGCGAAGAGTCTACTATAACAGAACTGACACCAATAAGGCACTGTCCATAAACTACGTAGTCTCAATTTTGGTCATCTCGTCCCCCGCTTCCCCTTCGTAGACCATTGTTCATACCAAAATTTGAAAATTTGTATGGAGCGTAGACTTTGACCAGACCACCCCTGCCGGTCTGTCAACTTCGGGAGCACCCACATACTCGCCAATCTATTGAAGGATCGCGGGTTTGACATCGTAGCGCTGTGTTGGACAGGATCCAGGGTTTGAAAGTTTATAGGTAATCATACCATCTGTAAGACCGTGTAGTACTTCCAGGAATTCCTTCTGGAGGTTTTTAAAGTATTTCTCTTATAGTTCTTCCAGGGATTTCAATTGAGGTTGCTCCAGGGGTCTCTAGACGTTTCCTACTCACTCCTAATTCTTCCAGCAAGCATTCAGGTACTCGAGACATTCCTAAAACGCTCTGTCGGTCTATTCTGTTCTATATTTTTCATATCTACACCAGAATCATAGCAACTG
>NC_085137.1:162851482-162881908 GCF_035046485.1 Aedes albopictus
ATTCTGTCGCGTACCAGACTGTAAGAGCCAATCAATGTCGAGCAGGTGCTGGTGCTTACTGTAGTGAGCTAAAGCTACATCAGTTTTACTCACTTGATAGATACTGCACCGTTTTTTCCGGCCGAAATCTTTGCTCGTATGTGCAGAGTGCATATACTTCTGTAAAGTATATTCTTCTGTTCTAATTGTGCAAATGCGTTTCCAAGTATTCGGTAAACACTTGTTAAGTGAAACTATTCTGATGTTCTTAACCAGCTGTGGTAAGGAGTTATAGGCTCTCTTTACGCTGTATGCGTTATTACAGCGCCCTTTTCAATATTTTGTTGTACGCTGGCTGACGATACAGTTCTCTTGCACTGAATAATTATTTTTATTCCTCCTCATAGTTATCAGTTATGCTGTAGAACGACCAACTAATCCTTGTTTTTTTTTTCACTTTTTTTTTCAATTTCAGGTAAGATGCACCATTATAGCTTAAAAAATGACGATTTCAGGTTTGCAATTAACGTCCCGTTTACTCATCACCCAATCTAGTAACAGTAGGTATTGATTTAAATATGGAGCTGCACACAGTAAACAGGGGGGGAAAAATCATATTAAATGAAACACAAAATCATGCACATAGCAGGAATGAAGATTTACATCTGATCACCAAATGTTATGCAAAATTACATTATCATTGTGTTAATTTTCGTGATCCGGTTACCGTTCTTGGTGGACTACGCAATATGGTTGGCGGAAATTTATAAACAAGGATTTAACTTTACACGACTTGCAATGTTATTCTGCGCTAAATTATCTGGCAGTGCATTTTCTCAGGTTGAATTTCGCATAGCATTTTGTATCTGTGTCGCATTTCGGCATGGCTGAGCTCTATCACCAACTAAAAGGTTGAAGTGATTTCATGAAGATAATCAATCGAAGTCAGGTCTCGCTCTGCGATAGGAACACTCACTATCTATTTTCGCTGCTCATGCTTCTGTGTAATTTACATTCACCTCGGGGACAGTTGCTCCATAGCTCTCTTCCATTTCTGGTATGCGTGCGCTACGCTTACTTCCAACACTTCAGCGTTTTAGGTGATATCAGGGACAAATTCCTTGGAAGGCCCCTGAAACCACCTAAAACTTCCGGGAACATCCCTGCAACGCCCTAAAACCCTTTGGGATCCCCCTGGAACACCTCTGAAACATCATGAAAGGTTCCTGAAGCCCATTGAAACCTCTAGATCGTTCCTGACTCTCCCTGTAATACCCTGGAACGCTTTTAAAGCCATTGGAACACTCCTGGAAACCCCTGGAATACCTATGGGACCTACTAATCTCATGAAACACCTTTGAAACCTCTTGAAAACCACTGGATCGCTCCTGAAACCCTCTGGAATGCTCTGATATAGCCCTGGGATCCTCTTAGCCTTCTGAATCCCTCTGGAACACCCTTTAAACGCCCTTGAAAGCCCTTGAACACCCCTACAACGTTGCTGAAGCCTTCTGAAACACCCCTGGAACATCCCTGAAACACCCCTGAAACCGCTTGAGATACACGATTAGGTAAATAGGGTGTCTACTACCTGAAAACAACTGGAAAACCGGGAAACCTCAGGGAATTTTATTTAACATTTTAACAAACCTAGAATACTCAGGGATATTTTACTTCGATTAAAAATAAAACGCAAGCTTCTAAATCTATTCAGAAGTACAATACACAGAGTTTACTATATTTTTGATATGAATCTGGGGGTCTCCAGTTAGCCTAGTGGTTAAGGCTATGGATCGCCAATCCGGAGACGGCGGGTTCGATTCCCGTTCCGGTCGGGAAAATTTTCTCCCTGGGCATAGTGTATCATTGTACTTGCCTCACAATATACACATTCATGCAATGGTAGGCAAAGAAAGCCCTTCAATTAATAACTGTGGAAGTGCTCAAAGAACACTAAGTTGAAGCGAGGCAGGCCAAGTCCCAGTGGGGACGTAGAGCCATAAAGAAGAAGAAGATGATGAATTTGGTAGTTGAAATTAATCTAGAAATACCGTTACAAGGATGTTTTCCAGAAATTTCGTCAGCGGTTTTCAGCGGTCAGCGGAAATACCTCTTGGCTCTTGGAATTCCTCCCAGGATTCCTTCTGTATTTTCCACTCCATTTTTGTTGGTATTATTATTTTGAATTCCTTCCGGAGATTTCTCCGGATCTCTTGCCATTTTTACAATATTCGAATTCTTTTCTTGGATTCTTCCTCAAGATTTTTTTTTCCTCATCTGTCTTTTAACCACTGCGTCCATTATTCAGGAATATTGTGGTATGACCCATATTTAATTTGGTGCTAATCGATTGTCCTGCCACAATTGAGCTGTGATGGACATTGGTTGATATAGTACTCGATAGCTCCCGATACTAGGCACAACTCGTTTTATAAAGTCTATTACCCTGTTAGGATTACTTTGCCAAACTTCCAAGCTCAAGAATTTTCCGAGATTCCTGTATATTTGCCGATTTTTGCTGAAGCTTTTCACGGGGATCCTACAAAGAGAAAAACCAGAGGTTTTTTCGGTATTGCTCCCCCCTCGTGGGATTTTTCCAAAGTTCTTCCTGCGTTTCGCCCAAAGAAAATTTCGCGGGATTTCTTTCATGATTATTTCCGTCACCTCCACAAGAGTTTCTCTCAAGATATATTGCTGGTGTTTTCACAGATATTGTCCTAAAGTTTATCTCGGGATTCCTCTTGCAGATTTTTCGCGATTCCTTCCAGTATTTCTCGACTTTTCCAGTAGATATTCTCGGGATTTCTTCCAGAGTTGTTGCAGGAGTTATTTATGGGATTTCTACTAGAGCTACTGCAAGGATTTCTGAGTTTTTCATGAATTTTCTGCGGGAGCTTTTGCGGGGATTTCACCTCAAGTTTCTTGTGCAATTTCTTCAAGAAAATTCAATTAGCTTTCTTCAAAGTTTCACCCTGGTTTTTACAGGAGTGTTTCAGCTGGAACACTTCTTAAAAGTTCTTACGCGATTTTTTTTTATGTTTCACGGGAAATTTCTCTCGGAGTTTGTCCCGGTACTTTTCTCAGCAGATTTCTTCCGGCATTGGTCCTGGGATGTCTTTCAGAGTTTTTCTGAATTTGACCTGATCTATCTCGTAAGTTTTTTTTGAGTGCCTTTTGAGATTTCTGATGGAGTTCTTCCTGTGATTTCTTTCAGAGCTTTTTCTAGGCTTTTCCTCGTATCATTCTTAGAGATTTTCTCGAAATGCTTACCGAAAATCATTTCCAAAATTCTGGATGGGATTTTTTAAATAGTTGCTCCAGGAGTTCTTGCCTTGCAGCGATTTTTCAAGGAGTCTTTTCTTGGAATGTCTCCTGGGATAAATTACGAAATTTTCGGAGAAATATCGGAAGGAATCCAGGTGAAATCTTGCGAGAAACACCTCAAAGATCTATTGGAAAAACTCGAGAGATAGTTTGGAATAAATCCTTAGAAAAACTGGGACATCTCTGAAAAATTCTTGGAGTAATCCCGTCAGGAAATATTAACCCTCGAGTATTCGCTCTGTTGTATTTTCTACAACACGTAGAAAAATGCTCGGTTGTTGTACACAGCACCAGCGCGGTGTTGATCGTGGTAGCTGAACGCGCGAGTTACGGAAATTCATGAAGGAACCCTAAAAACCTCTAGGAGAAATCCTGGGAGAAACTTCGGGCGAAAGCCTGCAAGGATATCCAAGAAAAACATCGGAAAGCTCTTTAGAAGAAATCCCTGGAAGAATCTCGTAAAAATTCTTAGAGAAAGTTTTTGCAAGCTACAACGGAAATTTGCGGGAGGAATTTAGTGAGAAATTTGAGAAAACATCTGAAAAAAAAAACCCCTGGATGCAGAGACACCGCGAAAACTCCTGTAGAAATTCTGAGAGAAACTGTGGCAGAAATCCCAAGATCAATTCTCAGAATTCCCGAAAGAACACCAAAAAAATCTCTTAAAAAGTTATTTATCGGAATAGCCAAAATAATCAATCGGTATATCACCAGTTTTACTCAAACTTGTTGAATTACTATCGTAAATTCCAGTTATCCATTGGATTTTCATCAAAATCGTAACATAACTACATCACCAGCACGACAGACATCCAAGCCCAGTTTCAATCTGTGTTAGCAATTTATTAACGGTCAGGTCAGATGGTCTGTGGAATTATAGATTGGACTTTCTGAATTTCCTGATTTACTATACATTTCTTATTAAAATAAATTTTCGATGGAGTTGTCGAATCAATTTCTTGCAATTAACAAAAAGAATTATGAGAAAAATCTAGATACACTCCCGATCAAAAGTTTGGGGTCAACCCCTCAAAAACATGTCATTTTTTAGGCCCATATCTCCGCCAATTTGCGTCCGATTTCAAAACCCTAGATCTCATTCAAAAGATAATAAGTCAAAGAAACTTTGAACATGATCTAAATGAAACTTCTACAAAAATGTTTGTTCATAAGCTTAGGCTAAAGTTGCCAAATTTTCTAAAAAAAAATGAATATAAACTTACGGCAGTGTCGCTGGAAATTGGGTCGACCATATTTTAAGATGAGAGTGATAACATAACCTATTTTCTATTAGCTTTCAACTGCTTTTCACCGAAGTAAGCCTAAAAAATCTAGAAAAAAAAGTTATTGAGTAAATTAACTCTTGATGTCATCGACCAAACGTTTGGGGTCACCCCTCAAAATGATTTATCGGCCAAAAATTTGGGGTCACTATCGTAAAACATGGAGTGGTGATTTGTTGATAACTTTGTCATCTATTATTCAATTTTAATTCACCTAAATCATATTCAAAGTTACTTATAGTTATTACCTTCTGAATGAGGCCTGGGGTTTTGAAATCGGACGCAAATTGGCGGAGATCCTCCTCCTCTTCTTGGCGTAACGTCCTCACTGGGACACAGCCTGCTTCTCAGCTTAGTGTTCTATGAGCACTTCCACAGTTATTAACTGAGAGCTTCCTCTGCCAATGACCATTTTGCATGTGTATATCGTGTGGCAGGCACGAAAATACTCTATGCCCAAGGAAGTCAAGGAAATTTCCTTTACGAAAAGATCCTGGACCGACCGGGAATCGAACCCGTCACCCTCAGCATGGTCAATTGGCGGAGATATGGGCCTAAAAAAATGACATGTTTTTGAGGGGGTGACCACAAACTTTTGATCGGGAGTGTACCTTACGATGATTTCTATATTACCTGAATCCTTCCTAAACAAGAAGTTTATTATCAGTTATCATTGAAAACATAAACATATACACAGATAAAAAAACTACATCAAATCTTGATCCTGGAATGTTCCTAGAGGAGCCGGGCTACACTTGAGAGGAAAATAGCAAGATCAAAATTTAATGTGGTACGCCATAACGCATCATCCCAAGGTGATCTATCCTTGTTACGAGTTAGGAAGCATAGAAATGCAATCAATGAACAAATATAAAAAGTATTGATTCACAACACAATTAAAATTTCATTGATTACGATTGATATCCTTAGAGAAATCATTAGATGCAATAATTTTCGAAAAAAAAAACCAGGAGAAATTCCAGAGATTTTTTTTTGAAGAAATCCCCGGACGAATCACAGGAGGGATTCTTGGGTTGGGGGTACTTCAAGTGGATTCCCTGCAGGAATTCCAGGAGAAATTTCTGGATGAATCTTTGAAGCCTTGTTGAAGGTGTTTCTTCTGAAATCCCAGCAGAAATTTTTAAAGAATCCCATCAGGGCCATCAGGCATTCCAGTAGGAATTCCTAAATAAATTTATGGAGAAACTCTCTTAGAATTTCTCCCGGTAAATCTCGTCAGGTAAATTTCTGTCAGAATTTTTATTGAAATTTGTTTCAAAGTAGCACGGGAGCAGAAATATCTGGTTGAACTAGTAAATATTTTTCAAAGTTTTTGTCGAAGATCTTGAAAGAGTTCGTTTTAGTGGAATAACAAGGGGTGTTTCTAAAGATTATTACTACTGTGGCGTAATTGTTGACTCAGTCGTATCTTTGTGAAGATGTTCAACAAAATAAAAATGTATGTATTTTTTCATAACATGGTACATCTAGATTTCTGTTGAATCAACAGTTGTATTGTTTGTTTTTGTTGTTTACACGTAGAAAGGCAACACCTGGCACAGTGAATTATATGTTGAATTCAAACTTAGGACGCTCACGCCTTTATCAACGCATATGCGTGTTGATTTAGACTTCCGTTCCTTTGTCGTCTGCTTCCGAAGCGCAAAGGGAGGAAGCCCTTTATCATTTTCTAGGATTCCCATTTTTTTTTCGTCATTCTTCCGTGCCTCTTTTTAGTAACACTTTTTCCCACGTACACCAATCAACACATCAGAGTGCAATCGTAGGCAGACATTTAGAAATGAATTTATTCGACTCGGTTCAAGGTTTTCCCACCACATTGCGCCCGTAACTCTACCCTCCGCTCAGTCTGAGTCCCTTCGTTTCTGATTTTGATTCGACGACGACGGCGGATGACCCTTCGCCGTCACACTACACGTAGCGTAGAACATGAATGAAACACGGTCGGTCATCTGTTCGATTGTAGATTCACACGCTGCAGAAATGAATTCCCGAGAGATTTTCGGAGGGGGAATCACTCAAATAGTTTTGTCAAAAGAAATAAAAAATATTCACACGTGTTCGGGCAATCCGGAATTATCGGCGGTGGTGGAGTAGGGCGACTCGCCGCCCGGGGATTAGCTATAGCCGTGGAAGGGTCATTCAACTTCTGTATGTCAGGCGGCGCATATAGCCGAGGTGGTAAACGCACGGGTATTCAGCATGACCATGCTGAGGGTGACGGGTTCGATTCCCGGTCGGTCCAGGATCTTTTCGTAAAGGAAATTTCCTTGACTTCCTTGGGCAGAGTTTCTTCGTGCCTGCCACACGATATACGCATGCAAAATGGTCATTGGCAGAGGAAGCTCTCAGTAAATAACTGTGGAAGTGCTCATAGAACACTAAGCTGAGTAGCAGGCTTTGTCCCAATGAGGAAGTTACGCCAAGAAGAGAGAAGAGAGAGAGATGTCAGGCGGCGTGGCCCGGTTGTGATGTGACTAATTCGGCGAGGGTGCTGATGCGTCACGCAATCACAAGAATTATGATTTCAGAAGGGTGGAGAGGAACGTGCCGTGCCAGCTGGCTTCAGTTGATGAGTTGTAAATGGCGCAGCAAATTCGAAGAATTGTTGTACAATATGCTACGATATCCTTCAATCAAAGCATAGGATCACTGGAAAATATCATTGGTGAAAATTGTAACTTTCGAACCATATCCCAGATCTCCTGAAACTCCTGTTTGCATTCTCGAGCTAATCTTACATGTTAGTAGGCCCCTTAGCGTATTCTAACTGCTTCCATCCAGGTGAGTTTACGCAACTCTACTCACTGAATTCTACCGAATTGCTTACTTCCCACGTTGACAAGTCGAAAAGAATGACGAGAACGGTGCTATGGCGACGTCAACGTCTAGGTAACGCCGCCGTCCCACACACGCCCATCTGATCGTAGAAATTTACATTCGTAGAATCGTAGGTAGGTGAAGGGTAGATGGAAAGACTCGACCGGAACAGCCTACGCATTTACGACGGCAGCGGTGTCGTCGTCGGTGATGATGATGATTACCGGCGGACACGTTAATGATGGCAGGCAACAAGTGACCCGATCGTAGCTGGAAGCGTTCCTATCTACCTTGAGAAGAAACCCGAGAAGGGAACCTGCGCGTATCGGGCGGAGCACAAGTCACTATTATCCGCAGATGTCTGTGAGTAGTGGCAGCTGTTTTACGCACACGATCGCCGCACCACGCCACTCCGCATCATGTTGTTTCGAAACAAACAGCCACCACCGGCAAACTTCTCTCGTAAAAAAAATGGTCACGGAGAGCACGTGAATCAGCTTTTAGAATGGCGGTATCTTTCGGGGCGTTTGAGGTTATTCGTAAGTAGATAAGATGCTTTATTTTTAGAACCTTAATGTGGGACTTCCGATAGTGTTTTTGGGGGGCTTGCGGAAAGAAGGGTAGTTACTCGATTACATGTAAGGCCAAATAAACAAACGTGACCGTGAAAAAGCGATAAACGGCTGGACGTAAGACTAACACGTGAGATTTGGCGATTATTTTTTTGATATCTTTAGGAGCTTTATAGCCGAGGCGGTAAACGCACGGGTATTCAGCATGACCATGCTGAGGGTGACGGGTTCGATTCCCGGTCGGTCCAGGATCTTTTCGTAAAGGAAATTTCCTTGACTTCCTTGGGCATAGAGTATCTTCGTGCCTGCCACACGATTTACACATGCAAAATGGTCATTGGCAGAGGAAGCTCTCAGTTAATAACTGTGGAAGTGCTCATAGAACACTAAGCTAAGAAGCAGGCTTTGTCCCAGTGAGGACGTTACGCCAAGAAGAGGAGAGGAGGAGGAGGAGCTTTAAATACCTTGGCTGAACTGCTGACTGAAATAATATGCAGCCATTCACCAATGCTAGATTCAACAACGTCCCAGCTGATCCGTCACGATCATTCATAATTTAGCACAACACAGAAGCCCTACTCATCGTGTCCAATTGGGAAACGTCACGGTTTAAAGTGAGATTTTCCGTTCTAGTTTGCTTCCATCATCACTGACCGGTTTGAACCGCTCAAGCTGCTATTTCGTAATCTGTCAGCGATTGAGTGTGGTGCGGAATCGTGCCTTCCCTTTGTTGGTAGAATGCACCCATTGTTACGTCAGTTTCATGAGTAACTAGAGATGCAATAGAATGGCGTATTTGAATGCAAAAAATGCAATTGCATTCATGTGTTGTAGCCATTCAATAGTCTCAAATGAATACCATAGAATAGCCTTGACATACTTGCAAAATGATTGAACAGCTGAACTATCACTACCTATAATCAGTTTTCCAAATTTGAGAAACAACAAGAGTAAGCTTCATAGCTTAGAGTTTTATGAACACTTCCACAGTTATTGGCTGAAGGCAGATTTTTTATCAGTAGTTGATGTCTTTAGATAGTTTTTACAGCATTCCTTGCCATATCCACGATGGATGTTAGCATTTTATAGCGTAATCATCGATAAATTCTTCTTCTAGTCTTAGTAAAGATTCTTGAAGATTCCTTCATGAGCCTGGGTTATCTTTCACTTCTAATGCTAATGTTCCCAAGTAACATTTTAAATTTTGTTCGGCTCTATATGAGATCTTCATGACCAATTTTATAAAACTTGCAATTAAACTGATTAATACAACAAAACCTCTTGATAACCTCTTTAAGAGCAGTTTCTGGCTAAGTGGACCACTCTTGGAGAGGTTTTGCAAACTCGAAAAAAGATTATGATGATTGCTGTTTTTTTTTTTCAAGAAAAACTAGGACCTGACAGCTCAAGATGCAGGGAAGCTTCTTCAATGGCAAAAAGTTCAGGAGGAGACATGATTCGCAAGTAGAAAGCGATCATTTCAAAGTAATAGTTTAGTACTTACTTACTTACTTACTTTCAGTCCTGGGCACCCACGGAGTGCAGAGGGCCGAATTAAAAGATTTCCATCCTGGGCGATTGCCAGCCATAGCCTTGACATGTGACCAGGTTTCTGTCGACTTGCTTGATTTCGTTGTTGAGGCTGCGCCGCCATGAGCCTCTGGGTCTGCCTCTGCTGCGATGTCCTGCTGGGTTCCAGTCTAACGCTTGCTTGCAGATTTCGTTTCCGCCTCTGCGTAGATTGTGACCGACCCACCTCCACTTTGGCTCCCGAATTTCTGTCGCTATCGGCTTTTGATGACATCGGCGATGGAATTCCACAATGAAGATTCAATTGTAAGGCCACCCTGCACGAATTACATATCGTAAAGATCTATTGATGAAGTCCTACCGTTGTTCAGTGTTTTTCACTGAACAGTGTTTTTCACTGAGACGGACGTCGCCTGTGGTTGCGGCTTTCTCGCCTTCGGCCAGGGAGTCCGCCCTCGCTCGTTTGTCCCGTCTGCATGAGTGTTTCGTGTCTACTACATACCTAGAAAAACCTGGAATCCTCAGGGATTTTTTTAAACAGGAAAAACCCTGGAATACTCAGGGAATATCCTAAATACTCAGGGAAATTTTACTCCGATAAAAAAAAAATTGGGTCGTATGAATAAAAATCTGGTAGTAAAAATTTATATAGAAATTTTGCTATAAGGATTTATTCCAGAAATTCTGTCAGGACTTCTTTCTGAAACTTCTTTAGAATTACCTCCTGGAATGTCTACCAGGATTTCTTATAAAATTCCTTCCGCATGTTTGACGCTATTTTTTCTTGGCATTCCTTTTTCATTTTTTTCCGGAAAGGTATACTTCCGGATTCCTTCCAGGATTCCTGAATTCCAACCGATTTCTCTTGGAGTTTTTCACGGGGATACTATTTCTTCCCGGAGTTCCTCCAGTGTTTTGTTTAAAGATATCTTCCTAGGATTTCTACCAGAATTTATCCCGAATAGTCTATAAGAATTTCTGTCGGGATAAATCGTAGAATTTCTTTTGGCATTCCTCATGGAAATTTTACACGATTCCTTCCGGTGTTCCTCTTGGGACTTCTCCAGAATTTCTAACGGAGTTGCTAAAGGAGTTATTCCTGGGGTTTCTACTAAAGTTCCTCCAAGGCAGGGTTTCTGAAGGGGAGTTTTGACGAATTTACTGCAAGAGTTCCTCAAAAGATTTCTTTCATTTTTTTTTCCTGTAATATCCTCAAACAATTGCTTTGGGCTTTCTTCAAGATGTTTTTCCTGGTCTCCTACAGGAATTTCTTAAAAGTTTTAGCGAGGTTTATTTTAAATTATTACCTGAAACTTCTCTCGGAGTATCTCCTGGAACTTCCTTCAGAAGATTCCTTCCGATGTTGGTCATGAGATGTTTCTCAGAGTTTTTTCTTAATTTACCCTGGATTTTCTCCTAAGATTTTTTTCCCGAGTGCCTTCTGGGATTTCCACAGGAATTATTGTTGATATTCCTCATTGAATTCTTCTCTCGCATTCTTTCAGAGCCAGGCTATTCCTTGTAGTTGTACCGGATTTCTTGCAGTGATCCACCTGAGATTTTTTTTTACAGATATTCTGTGCATTATTCCCAAAATTCTTCTCGGAATCTTTACTAGAAATTGTCCCAAGATGCTGGATACTCCTTTAGAGATTTCTCCCAAAGCTATTGCAGGGATTCTTCTACGGGTTTTCCTCGGAATGTCTCCTGCGATTACTTACGAAATACCTTATAGGAAATTCTTGGAGAAATATTAGAGGGAACTCAAATAAAATTTTGCGAGAAACTCCGCAAAGTGTTATTGAAGAAATCTCGACAGGAACTTCAGGAAAAACCTGAGAAAAAATGAGTAATCTTGAAAAAAAATTCTAGGTAATAGTAATCCCGAGAAGAAATATTGAGGACAAACAAGGTGGAATTCTGAAAACCTCATGGAATCCTGAAAGCAGCTGCGGACGAAGTTCCGCGAGGAAAACATGAGAAATATCGAAAAAAATAGCTATCCCGGGAAACCACTAAAAAGACACGGACACTGGCTTCAGCCGGCGGCTGTACCGATTGAATGAAACTCAACACGGATAAAAAGCTATTCTCGTGAAAAAATTCATCGCTCGGAGCGTGAATCGAATCCTCATCCATCCGGATTCTAACCGCATGGCATGAAATTCTTGAAGAAACTTTGAATAACTTTAGTGGAGCCTCGTAGCCGTGCGGTTAGGGTCACCAAGCTTCTAATCGCACCATGCTATGTATGGGGTGAGGGTTCGATTCCCGCTCCGGGCGATGAAACTTTTCGTGAGGATAGTTTCTTCTCCGTATCCACTGGTGCATGCTCCGTGTGTCCCTTGTCTAGTGTTAAGTTTCATTCAGTCTGTGCAGCCTCTGGCTGAAGACGGTGTCCGCGTCTTTTTTTTTTTAATAGTTTTGGATAGATCTTCAGGAATCCAACGACAATCTCTGGAAGTATATCGGAAATCCTTTGCAAGAAATATCGGCACGTACTCAAACAGATATCTCGTGAAAGAATCCTGCGGAAAGCCAGGAAGAAACTTTGGAAGAAATTCCAGGAATTACGCTCAGAAATCTTGAAAGAATTTTTGAAGAGCAGGGGAACTTACGTATTTTCGGCAGTTTTGTTCTCTTCGTCATGGTTTTTTTTTTTGAAACTTACTGAACTCAGAGTTGGCATCAAATCCTTCCCAACCAAGCTGAATATAATCAAGTTTCAGACAATTTGGCTGACATAAATCCCCCATGACGACGAAGAGAACAAACCTGCCGATGATACCCTATGCCACCCTTTATTTTTTTTAGAAAATTAGGATTATTTTTTAATTATAAACTTTCAGAAGTCATCTGGAAAATCCTGGAAAACTGGTCTACGGTTTTGGCTCCTGATGTTTTCGCTCGCTAGAGAAACTCCTGGTGAACAACTGGAAGAATGGAATCTCTGAACAATTTTCTTGTGGAACGACAGTCAGAATACCGGTGAATCTCAGATGGAAACTTCTAAGGAAACTCTGAAGAAATCTCTAGAGAAATTAGAGAAGGAATTTTTCTGACGAAATCTGAGGAGGAAATCCTGTAAAAATTCCTTCAAAATGAGCTGGATGAGTTCGAGATGCAATTTCTGAGTGAATCCTAGCAAACATTCCTTGAACAGGAATAGTTTAAATATTGAAGCTTTTTTGGAGAGATTCTAGCAGGAATGATTGGAGGAATCCCAGAAGATATTTTTAGAGTAATGACACAATTAATCATTGGAAAAATCTGGATTTCTTCGTGGAATCCTACAGAAATCCCTAAAGAAATCGCAGGGTAAATTCCTGGAAGAATCATTTGGAGAACTTCTGGGGCAATTACAGCAGGCATTCCTAGAGAAATCCTAGCTGTAACCCAGTAAGACTTTATGGAGGAATCCTTCTGTCGGTGATAAAATACTTGGAAAGATCTCTGGAGTAACTTATTAAAGAATTCCAAGATAAATCACAGGACGTATTTTATAAGGAACTCCATGAGGAAGTCCTGGGTGAATTCCAGAAATTCTGGAGTAATTCCTTGAGGTGTCATCGGTTGGAAGATTTTGCATTTTCTAGTGCAGTAAATGAAATTATGTAAACCCGTGCGCCACCTACTGAGGAGATTTCTTACTTACAATCACACCAACAGATAACGTTTGACGTTTGACCAGTTCAGATGTAAAAAGGAAGAGAAATCTTGCTTTATACGATATTGTCTTAAATAGTTAGGAAGATATAACTAGGCATCGGGGAAACAATGTTTCGATATGACGTAACTTCTATGTAACGTAACGAAAATAAAAATGCAGTCACGTTATATCGGGGTATGAATGTATAATGAAGTTTGTGTACGTGTCATACATAGTTTTATACGGTGAAGTTACATCGCATAAAATGCCGCAAAAGTGTCTTAGGTGTACAAAAGTGGAAGTGATATACGTGCATTGGTGGCACAATAATAACGCTACAAATATGACTTGAAGCGATATCTTATTCGATTTGCGTTTGGGATTTTGTGATATAATGTAGCATCTTATACGACTTTAAAAAAACTTAAATGTGGCATCTTATCTCTTACTCGAAAAAAAACAACCATTCTTGCCACCTCAATGTTGAACTGATGACCTTTGGATTAACAAGCCACACTTTACATTTAATTTCACGCACTTATAAGTAGGCTTACAGAGAACAAGCTGACATTCTAATTCACCTCAGTGCTTGTTGAAATGTACCTAGTTTAGCTGCGCGGTGCGTATTGGGCAGTCTGGAATCAAAATGACGAAGCGCGATTTCCAACATAGTTTCCACTACCCTTCTCTGTTTAGCACCACCCATTGTTGGTTATCAGTCTGTCTTTATATAGTGTATTGTTTGTGTAACCATAATTGATAGTTGTTCACCTTCTTGTAGCTTTTTGGTGCTGCATCCGTAGTCAGTCGCATTTTGTCAACACGATTCGATTTTAGCTTATTCGAGTTCATATGCACACTTTTACGAGTTAATTTTTACAATTATGCAATTTCATTCGTACATTAATGCGACGTAAACTGGCATAATAAGAAAATTAACAAAAGTGTAATCATCGCAGTGCGCAACTGTGCGAATTTATTTGAGACTTTGCGAGTTCGCTCGTACGCTTAGGCGAATAAGTTATGTTTATCGCAACACAACATCAGAATGTCGATTTAGTCATACCTTGATTTGTATTCCCTGATAATTCTACGTTTCCAAAACTGTTTTTTTTTTCGGGTAGAGACTACCTTGTCAGTTGTTACCTTGGGTGACCAGTCAAGCAATAACATTTTGCCCCTGATTGGGCAATGTTAAAGCACTACTGTACTAAACTAAACAACCACATATGTACACCCCGTCCTGTTTTTACGTCTTTTGTTGGCTGAGCAAAAAATCTAACACCAAGCTAATAAGCAAACTTGACATTTTTTGTATTTTTATAAACATCTTCACAATTTGATAGAATTGTACAAAATTTTGAAAATGTTTAGTTTGTTCATTATCTTGGCGTTTAATTTTTCTCGCTCAGCCAAAAAAGGACGTAAAACAAGGTTGAGAAGAAACAAAATTGCTTAATTAACAATTCTCACATCCAATTCCCACTGAAGCTGGCAGTGAAATGCCTGCACCACGATCCGATAGTGAAGCGAAATCGAATTACAAACAAGACTAGGCCTATAACAACCACCCACAACACACCTCGCAAATCCCAACTGTTAAAGCTGCTGCGACTCCAATCCAGCTCCCATCACTCTCGCTTTCGCAGTTTTCCCATTGATCGACGCGACCAGCCTCCTGCCATCCAACCGATGATGCTGGCTATTATGTATCATTGAAATCCTTGTGCTGAAGGATCCTCCATATAGCTATAGTAGCTAGCAATCTACTGCAGCAGAAAAAGGGCACCACAAACAACAGAGCAGCAGCAGTCGGGAAAATCGATACTGTCCCGAATAATGATGGCATTGGTGGGCGCCTACGCGCCCACAAACCCACCAACCACCCAAGATTTCCCCGTAGCGAGAGTAGAGGTATACGGAAGGAAGCGTAACTGACTGCGGAATGTGTACGCATGTTTACGCCTAGGGAGGAAGGGGTTTTGGAAGCGAGGTACCCGAGTAAAAGTTTGAATGCATAAGGGAGAGAAATTGCATTCAGTGTTCACTGTCATAAATGCTTATTTCTCTAAGTAGTACTATTAGAATCTAATTACAAAAATATAATCCTCAATGCTTAGAACGAACGTTTTAGGCCCCGAATCACATGGGCATTCGGGTATTACCAAAAAGTTTAAAAATAAAAATAAAAATAAAATAAAATAAAATAAAATAAAAAAATATAACATTGTAAAAAAATAAGATTCAAGCATCAGTCATATTTTTTCAGAAATTTTAAAATAATTTTTTCATAGTAAGTCAAAACAATGATCATAAAAATATATATAAAAAAATCGATAAAACACAGAAACAACGATCATAAAAATTCAGCAAAAAACTTCTTTCAAATGTTCGATGATGACGATGATTTCAATGACGAATTGTTCAACGTTTAAAATTAAAACAATAACAAAGTTCCAATAGCAAGTCTGAATTACAGTCGTATTAGTGTATGTTGTTCTTTTTTGTTTACTTAGAGCTAAAATTAAACTTATTCCAATTTACTGAACGGGATGAAGGCAACCAACACAAACTGAGACACAAAACTGGAAACAGATCGTAGCACCAGGACAACACAGAAGAACGGGAGAGTTGTGTTTGTCACATAAAGGGCGCTGAACTATCCCGGAAGAGGTCAACTCAGCCCACGCTTCCCAGATTACTCCCTTTATATGTGTTGCGGCGCAACAAGCCGACTGGCAACCAGCTCGATGGATACAATGCGTCATGAGTGCGAGAGTCTATAGCGTAGAGGGTTTACCGCTCCTGTCAACACAGTGACTGAGCACAAATGTGCGATATATCCTACAGATAGCAAAGTTTAGGTTTTGTGGAGTTTTGATATATTATTGGTGAATTGGGATTATTTCTTGGATTATAATTGGATCTGATTACCGTAAATTTATAGACAAGTAGGTACTCATTACATTAAATAATTTAAGTATACTAAAATACGATATCACGATAGGTTGGCCTAGTCAGACGACCAGTGTTTACGTGCAACCGTGAAGAATTTAGCACCTAAAGTTGCAAGTATGGCCTTATGAATTCTTTAAATTATGTAACTAACTGATTAGCTTGCAGCACCTGAATTACGAAGCCGTAAGAACAGTTGATACGTGGACAGCATATCGAAGAGAAGAGGACTGAATTGTATGTATAACATATATGTTCTTTGTTTGGTTTCATCGTAACTATTCCGTATTTCAGCTTTGAAGCATACGATAGAAATAAACGCTATCAAAAGTCAGTCGTTCTTTAGTCCAGCATCAACATTCTTCAAAGAATTCATCTCTATTATGAGTGATCTCAACCGAACACCGGAGCCAGTACTATCTGGCTGTGTGGCATGTAACCGGCCACACACCGAGGACAACTTCGTTTGTTGTGATAAGTGTGATCGATGGTGGCATTTCTCGTGCGCCGGTGTTACAGCATCAGTAGAGATGCGTGATTGGATCTGTTCAAGATGCTTACCTGTCCCGCACACGACGCCGGGTAGCGTAACTTCGTCGTTGAAATCTGTTTCTTCGAGCCATCGACTACGAACCGAACAACATTTGACGTACCTAGCGGAGCAACAAGAGCTGGAAAGACTGCAAATGTTAAAAGAATTTGAGTTGCAGAAGAAACACCTAGAGCAGAAACATCAGTTGCTAGCTGTGCAAGATGAAGGCGACAATCAGAGCGTTCGCAGTCGTCGCAGCATCGTTAGTCACTCGGCACGCAGCACCCGAACCATGAATTGGGTACAGCAACATAAAAATGCGAGCAAAGAAAATGTTGCAGTAGGTGCACCGCTGGATGGAGCGGTAGGCGGGACGGTAAGTGCAGTGCAAGCAACCGCGCCTGCTGGAAACGACACTCAGCAACGGCCCCAGCATGTTACGCCCGGGGAGTCCGTGCTGGTTAGAGAGCTTGAAAGGCGTGAAGAAGAATCTCAACGACAGATTCAAATGCTGAGGGATCAGTTGAATCAGCTGCAGCTCGAAATACAACAGCAGAAAAAAGGCAATCAAGTTACAAACGCGGCGACATCCAAGGGAGCAGTTTCTAAAACACGTCCCAATATTACGGCTATCGCACCACCAGCTCATCGGCAACATAGTTATATAGATTGGCAAATTTCCCCTGTCGAAACTGGTCAACCCGCCCCGATAATGACATTCGAGCAGCCGCGAAAACACGCGCGTTCATTCCAGAATGCCGACACGGTGCCAGACATTCCCACATTCGAACAGCAGCGTAATGTCGCGCGTATGAATCAAATGAACAGAGAGGTCGGACAAACTGTACGTCAAAGAGAGCAGTCTAGCTGCATTCCCCAAGCATCATCCGTCGAACGGA
Source organism: Aedes albopictus (assembly GCF_035046485.1). Lineage (NCBI taxonomy): Eukaryota > Metazoa > Arthropoda > Insecta > Diptera > Culicidae > Aedes > Aedes albopictus. The sequence continues at coordinate 162,869,047 of NC_085137.1, forward strand.
ACCCAGTAATCGAACGTCAACGGCCGCAGCCCACACTAACTATCGCGCACTCGGGACCGAGCAGCAGCGAACCGCCAGCAGACATGGCCGTGGCCGCGGCAAACATCGGACCTACTCAGGAGCAATTGGCGGCAAGGCAGGTTTTACCACGTGACCTACCGACGTTTAGCGGCGACCCAGCCGACTGGCCTGTATTTATTAGTCATTATAACTACACAACGCAGGCATGCGGGTATAGCAACGGCGAAAACATGATTCGGCTTCAACGTTGTCTGAAAGGCGCAGCTTGGGAGTCCGTAAAAAGCCGCCTTATTCTTCCGGCTTCTACTCCACAAGTGATAGAGTCTCTGCGAATGAGATTTGGGAGACCGGATCTGTTAATAGAATCCTTTATCGAAAAGGTGAAAGCTGCATCAACTCCCAGAGCCGACAGACTGGATACATTGATCGAGTTTGGAACGTCAGTCCAAGGCCTTTGCGACCACATTGTTGCCGCCAATCTGCTAGAACACCTAGAAAATCCAACGCTGTTAAAAGATCTGGTTGGCAAACTTCCTGCGGAATACAAAATGAAATGGGCTTCATATCGCAAACAAGCGATAAATGTCAATTTGAAGACCTTTAGCGTCTTTATGGAGGAAATTGTTGAAGACGCATATAGTGTGTCCACGTTTGCTTCCAACGACCGGCAAACCAAACGTGATGGATCTAGACACAACAATGGTAGCTTCGTTCACGCCGACATCGGTGACGATGTGCAAGAACATAACGAAGAAAGTAGGGCTAAGCACGTATCGGCAGGTGTAGAATGTTCCGTCTGCCATAGGTACGGGCACCGAGCAAAGGAGTGCAAACTATTCCTGGAAATGACTGTCGATGAACGGTGGAAGAAGATTCAGAATCAAGATCTTTGCCGCACATGTCTGTTTAGCCACGGACGTAGAGCATGTCGTAACTCTAACAGGTGTGGTATCGATGGCTGTCAGTACCGCCATCATCCACTGCTACACCCTACCGCAATTAAGCACCCGCCTTCAAACAGACATCAGATTGATCATATGCATCATCACAGCCAATCGAAGCTCCTATTCCGAATAATTCCGGTCACGTTATATGGACAACAAGGTATCATCAATACGTTCGCCTTTTTGGACGAGGGTTCTTCTCTGTCGATGATTGAGAGCAGCCTGGCCGATAGACTAGGAGTTGATGGATACAGTAGGCCGCTCTGCTTGAAATGGACCGGCAACGTAACCCGCGAAGAAAACGACTCCAAAAGAGTGGCATTCGAAATCTCTGGACTAGGAAAAACTGAACGTTACTGGATTAGCGACGTCGGGACTACTAAGTCGCTGAATCTTCCAATGCAAACATTGCCCGTGAAAAAGTTGATGCAGGACTTTCAACATCTTCGAGGAATCCCTATTGAAGAATACCACGATGCAGTACCCCGTTTGCTGATTGGCGTTGATAATCTCAAACTATCACTTCCTTTGAAAGTGCGTGAAGGAAAAGAAGGCGTTCCAGTTGCGGTGAAGACTCGTCTTGGATGGTGCGTCTACGGCGGTCAAAGAAGCGATGATTCTTCCTTGGCCAGTTACCACATCTGCGAATGTAATGAAGACACGGGAATGGACGAAACGGTCAAGGCGTATTTTTCGATGGAAGACGTTGGTGTGCGTCCGACGAACGACTGTATGTCTGAAGAGGACAAACGGGCGCACCAAATTTTGGAGGAAACCACCATTTTTGTTGGCGACCGGTATGAGTCTGGACTTTTGTGGCGTTTCGATAAGTTCGAATTACCTGACAGCTACCCAATGGCTATCAAAAGGCTACAGTGTTTGCAGCGCAGAATGGAAAAAGATCCAGTGCTGAAAGAGAACATTCAGCGACAAATACAGGAATACCTGGAAAGAGGATATGCCCATCGAGCATCCGCCGAAGAATTGTCGACAGCTGATCCACGTCGAATATGGTTCCTTCCATTAGGGGCAGTTGTCAACCCTAAAAAACCCTCCAAAGTTCGTCTTATATGGGATGCTTCGGCAAAAGTCGACGGTATTTCGTTGAATGATATGCTGTTAAAGGGACCCGACCAGTTGGCTTCGCTACCAGGAGTGATATTTCGTTTCCGACAACATCGTGTTGCAGTCGTCGGGGACATAAAACAGATGTTTCACCAAATATTCATCAAAAATTCTGATCGCTACGCACAGTGTTTTTTGTGGTCTCCCGAGGCGCAGAAGAAGCCAGACGTTTTCGTAATGAACGTTGCCACTTTCGGTTCTACCAGCTCCCCGGCCACAGCACAGTTCGTGAAGAACGTTAACGCTCAGAGATTTTCCGAGGAATTTCCCAGAGCTGTTGAGGGCATCGTCTACAACCACTATGTTGACGACTACCTCGATAGCTTTCCAGATGAAGATGAGGCCAAGCGCGTAGCGGGAGAAGTTCGAGACGTACACAGGAAAGGGGGGTTCGAGATACGCAATTGGTGTTCCAATAGCTCTGCAGTACTGAAACATTTGGGCGAAAATCAAGATAAAGTGGTGAAAAACCTCAATCCTGATAGCGGCGGGTTACCTGATCGCGTCCTAGGTATGCTGTGGAATAGTGAAGAAGACGTTATACACTTTGTGACTGCCATGCGCGAAAACATCAAGAAAATAATCCAAGAAGATGCACGACCGACCAAACGCCAAGTTCTACAATGTGTGATGACGCTTTTCGACCCATTAGGGTTACTAGCGCCGTGTTTGATATTTGGAAGAGTTCTAATTCAAGACATTTGGCGTGCAGGAACCAAATGGGATGAACAAGTGGACGATTCCATTTTCCAGCGCTGGCGGGATTGGGTAAAAATACTACAGGACATCGACGAAGTACGGATACCACGGTGCTATTTTCGTTCTGCAAACCGCCTCAGCCTTGATCGTATCCAATTGCACATCTTCCCGATAAAAGCTCGTTTTCTGTGGACCGATTCCAGTACTGTCCACACTTGGATCAACGGAGATCCATACAAATATCGTCCCTTTGTTGCACATCGGGTCAGTGAAATCTTGGACACAACAACACGCGAAGAATGGAGATGGCTAAGATCCAAAATGAACTCGGCAGACGAAGCGACAAAATGGGGTGTGGGTCCTCATTTCAACGACCAGAGCATTTGGTACAGCGGGCCGAAGTTCTTGCAGTCTTCAGAAGAAAATTGGCCTTGTGCAGAACCAGAAAATCCAGAGGAGAAGGAGATGCGTTCGTGTTTTCTACATCATGAAGTACGCGCTCCAGAAAGGATAGTGGATGTTACACGATTCTCCAACTGGAATAAACTGCTTCGTATGGCCGATTACGTTCATCGATTCGTTTCCAACGCTCGGACACCGGTAAATAACCGCAGCGGTGGGCCTTTGGCTAGAAGAGAGTTGCAGAAGGCAGAAGTAACGCTGTTCAGGATGGTACAATGGGAATGCTATCCAGAAGAAAAGATTGCGATGGCAAACCCAAACGAGCCGAATCATGCTGAAGAAAACTTTATAGAAAAAAGCAGCGTACTCTATTCACTTACTCCACGCATCGATACGCACGGAGTATTACGAGTCGATGGTCGTATCGGAGCTACTAAAGGAGTGACTCGTGACGTAAAGTTTCCTGTAATTCTTCCCAAGAAACATCACGTGACAAATCTAATACTGGAAGATTTCCACCGAAGATTCAAGCATGGAAATAATGAGACAGTTGTAAATGAAGTTCGTCAAAAATTCTATATCCCTCACTTGCGCAGGATGGTGAGGAACATAGCGAGTCGCTGCTTACTGTGTAGGATTCGGAAAGCTCTTCCGGTAGTTCCACAAATGGCTCCGCTTCCGGAAGCTCGTTTATCGCCCTTCGTTCGTCCGTTCACTTATGTTGGAGTGGACTATTTTGGCCCAGTATTTTTGAAAAGAGGCCGGAGTACTGTCAAACGATGGGTAGCGCTTTATACCTGCTTGACTATACGAGCAATTCACGTAGAGCTGGTTTGCAGTTTAACTACAGAGGCGTTTATTATGAGTGTCCGCAGATTCGTGGGGCGTCGAGGAGCACCGGTTGAGATTTACAGTGATAACGCTACTAACTTTCACGGTGCAGAAAGAGTTCTTCGGCAACAGATCAACGCAGGGTTGGCCTCTACATTTACCAACACGTGCACTACATGGAAGTTTATCCCTCCTGGGGCCCCGCACATGGGCGGGTCCTGGGAGCGAATGGTGCGGTCAATGAAATCTGCACTCTCAACAGCAAATAGCGACGAAAAATTAGATGACGAGGAATATCAGACGCTACTCGTAGAAGCTGAAGCAATCGTGAACAGTAGACCGTTGACATACCTACCGCTGGTGTCAGCCGAGCAAGAAGCACTGACACCAAATCACTTTTTGCTCGGTAGTTCATCGGGAGTCGTCGCGCCATCAGTTCAGCAAGTTAGTGGACCTCGAGAACTTGGACTATCCTGGGGAAGACTACAAAATCAGCTAGACGGATTCTGGAGAAGATGGGTGCGTGAGTACTTGCCCACACTCACCAAACGTACTAAATGGTTTTCCAAATCGAGGAATATACAACCCGGGGAACTAGTTCTGATAGTAGAAGATAGGAAACGGAACGGATGGGCTAGAGGACGCATCTTGGAAGTCATCCCTGCAGCAGATGGTGTAGTTCGTCAGGCATTAGTGCAAACTATCAATGGAATACTACGGCGGCCAGTATCGAAGCTTGCCGTATTGGAGATAGCTGGAGAAAATGAAACCTCAGGGACCGAGGGTTTCATCGGAGGGAGGATGTTGCGGCGCAACAAGCCGACTGGCAACCAGCTCGATGGATACAATGCGTCATGAGTGCGAGAGTCTATAGCGTAGAGGGTTTACCGCTCCTGTCAACACAGTGACTGAGCACAAATGTGCGATATATCCTACAGATAGCAAAGTTTAGGTTTTGTGGAGTTTTGATATATTATTGGTGAATTGGGATTATTTCTTGGATTATAATTGGATCTGATTACCGTAAATTTATAGACAAGTAGGTACTCATTACATTAAATAATTTAAGTATACTAAAATACGATATCACGATAGGTTGGCCTAGTCAGACGACCAGTGTTTACGTGCAACCGTGAAGAATTTAGCACCTAAAGTTGCAAGTATGGCCTTATGAATTCTTTAAATTATGTAACTAACTGATTAGCTTGCAGCACCTGAATTACGAAGCCGTAAGAACAGTTGATACGTGGACAGCATATCGAAGAGAAGAGGACTGAATTGTATGTATAACATATATGTTCTTTGTTTGGTTTCATCGTAACTATTCCGTATTTCAGCTTTGAAGCATACGATAGAAATAAACGCTATCAAAAGTCAGTCGTTCTTTAGTCCAGCATCAACAATATGTATGCAGAGAGAAAGCTTCCATCCCGTTTTCATCCATGGTCGAGCCTCCAACCATGCTTATGTACAGGAAGCTTCCCTCCATCCCTTAAGGATTTACTTGCGGGAATGTGTTTTACTGCGATGATTCTTGGTATTGGTGAGGGCTCGCCCTTCTAAGCTTTTCCCTAACGCTAAGCCTACACAGTAAATAGCGAACGATTGACTGAGCTTTTTCCTTCCCAACCGCACATCGTATGACCTGAAACACGTTTGCTAAAATAAAGATTAATTGCTGCTCAGTTGAGGTTACACAATCTTTGTGCCAATCCAGAAACGACATCAAGGTTCCAATCTGACAGGTTGATTTCCTTCCGGAAGGTCATTTTCACTTTTGCTGAGAGGCGAAAGTAAGAGTTTTCGCGATCAAAAGATCACAGGAAAAAAAAAACGAAAGTCATTACCGCAGCACATATGTCGCGCGCAAAAAAGGCGGTGCTACCCGGAGAGCAACGTTCTTTGAAGTACACACACATGCAGTAAGATTTTTGAACTCGAAAACAAAACATCCTGTAAACGTAATTATAGGGGTTGCTGGTCGGATGATTCGGCTATTTCGAGTGGTGGAAATGAATTCGGGCAACTAGCGAGAGTGTAATTGCTTTCTGGTGGGCAGTTGTTGTTACATTTTCGATGCAAATGGTACGATGGATATTGTTTCCTCTTTAACGCTGACCATATGGGAGTAGTGGTCGAGCGAGAGAAAGTGAAATTTGTTGAGTGAAGGTTACATTCACCTGATCAGAACAGGAAGGTTTCACTAACTTTGACGGCCACCTGTTGGAAATCTAGAAAAAAGTTCGTTGCTCTTTGGATGTGTTCTTGTTAATAGCAGGGATAGGGGAGTGCATTTGCTATTCCCAAGGACACAATTTTTAGAGAAAATAGCCAAAAGTTCATCTACTAAATCATTAACTGAATAACCTGAACCGTTCTATTGTTCTAAATCGTTCGTTTCCTGTTTTAAGAAGGGTCATTTGGCAGAATTCCATTTGGCCGAACTCCGTTAGGCCGAATAAGGAATGGTGAACTTGAGTGATATTTTTATTTATTTATTTTTGTCTTTATTAACGAGATTTGTAACTCGAGGCTAGTTCATCTCGAGACCTACGGCTTTGATTCCCATCCGAAGGAAGAACTCACAATTTGTGTGTTGGGAGTGGGATTCGATCCCAGTTCCTTGGCGGGATAGCCCATCCCATCAGATCCGCCCCATTACATCATTATAACTCAAAAGAACAGCCTTTGAAAAAATCTGAAAAAAACGACAATGATTTTTTCATAAGGATTTAACTGACTTGATCGATTTCTCTTCGTCGACTCTCTCTTCCGCTAATAACTTGACCAAAACAAATAAAATCATTATTCTTTTTGTTTCTATAGCAAGAGGTAGTCGTCTTCTTCGCATTTCAACCAAAAAATCTTTAGAAAACTCAAGACACATTCTGTAATAACACAAAGAGAGGCACGATGAAGAGAATTCGCAAATGTCAGTCAGGCCCTAATGAAAAATCAGTGTCGAAATATATTTTAACGTCAACTATTTGTTCAATGGTAGGACTAGGAAGAACAGCCTGGAAAGCAAGCATACTGTTGTAGGTCACCCGGAGGTGGTCGATATCGAGACAGAAGTATATTACTTTACCCATTACGTATTGCTGAAGTGATAATTGCACTTCGCACATACACACTTAGGAAAAATCGCCGATTTCGGTAATGTTTTACCGAAATCTCAACCGTTAAGTTAGTTTTACAGAAAAAATCAGTAAAACTTGCAACTTTTACCGAACTTCACTAGTATTTGACAGACATACGATAAGGTTTTACCGAAATTTACTAATATGTTACAGAATTTCGTTAAAAACCGGTTACCAAACGCTCAGCAGTTATGATTTCGGTTAAAAATACCGAACGCAGCTGGCTGTGTAAGAGCAAAGATTTCAGTCTGAAAAACGGTGTAGTGTCTACCGAGTGATTGATTAGGACTGATGTAGCCTTAGCTCGAGCGCTGCCGTGGGAGTTTAAAAGAATGCTCCAGACATCGCCATTAAGCACATTCTTTGGCCTAATTTTTTTAATGGATTGAACAACAGTTGTGTAAATCCATTTGATATACTCGGGTTTTAGATCCCAAGTTTACCACAGGTTCGCTGGCATTGCCCGAATGCCTCCAACGTGCTGAACCTCTTGTACCGATTTTTTGAATCCTCTTTGAATGAGTGTAATCAGTTTTGTACCTTTTAATTCCGCCCTATTTTGCTAATCCTTTGACAGATACGCGTATTTCGACTACCACTTGTGACCTTGTCAGTGGATAACTGACACACTCATTCAAAGTGCATTATGTACCTGTTTAGTTACATTAATTTCAGAATCAAAGAGACGCTAAGGTCTCTTTGTTAGTTTCGCCTTTTCGTTGAAAGGACAATACAAGCATAACTTTTCAATCCGACGTAACTCGAGAATGTAAACAAATCCGGGTTTACTGCTGCATGCATGATTCATAAAGCAAATTGAAGAATCCACATCACTGTTTGATGATTTATTGCTTAATTTGTTTAACTAAGCATATTTTTCGAAACGACGTATCTAACTATTTTGATGTTTACAACTTTACTGATAGATACACCGTTTTGATATATGAGAAAACCAAACGACGTATCTAGCCAAAATCAAAAGTAACAGATACACCAAACTGGCACCATACAAAAGCGACGTATCTGGCATGACGTATCTCCAACCCGGTGTATGTGTATTTTTGTCAAAATTCATTGTGAAAATGATATGGAATGAGTAGGTTTTGTTCCTTGCCTAGTGCGTGCAATATCCCTGGTAATGTGAAGCACGAAAAAACTTATGAAAAGTGTTTTTATGAAAAACTATTTTAGAGAAATGGTCGTCAACATTGACCATGAATTTACTCAGATCAGTGAAAAAGTTAGATACGTCGATTTGAAAAATTATGCTTGAATAGATGTTTTACTCGAATTTACCGCAAGGTCATATTGGCGACACTAACCCTCAACTACCTGAAAAGCGCTTTGCATCAGGTCAAAAAGGGTGCTACATACCAACTAATAATGTTAGGTAGTCGTCGACATATGACGTAGAAAAATAACTACTATTGAGTTGCCTCAATAACGCAATCTGCTACGAGATTCCACCGAGAAGAGATATGGATGTTTGAGCATTTGGTGAATCCAATTGGAAATCATTGAAGATATACCATGACTCCGTGCGGCTTCCAATATGGCATCGAAAGGCGCGTTGTAAAAAGCACCCTCGATATCTTAGAAAACACCCGAGCAAGACTGCTTTTGAGCGAATGCCTTCTCGATATCGTAAACAACTTTGTGTAGAAGAGTCACAGTGGACTCCAGCTTGGTAGGTACGTTGGTTCACATAAAGAGTCACGTTAGCCAGATGAACATCACGTATGTGATGATCCACAATGCGTTCTAAGTATTTCAGAAGAAAAGAGGTGAAAGTGGTCTGAAACTCTTCGCTTCTTCAAACGACGCTCGACCCACTTTCGGAATAAACTGTACAGTAATGTTCCGCCCTCCTGGAGCTAAATAGGATATATCCCATCTGCTCCAGGAGATAAAAAAGAATAGCAGCGATAAAATCAATTCTGTATCGATTGAAGAACGCCATGAGCAAAAATACGTAGAGTACACCGTGTAAAACGCATAATGCGAAACCATATGAATAATAATTAACCACAGTTAAATGTTTGGATCATTATGACTAGGGACAATGGAAATTCGCGATTTCACGGAAGCCGCGCATACCTAAAATTAGGAGTGCTGTATTTGTTAACAATTATCCAGAAGGTTGTATTATTTATATCTTGCAGCTTCAATAACAAAGTTAACCAAACTTTTGCTCAAACCGCATCAAATTAGGCAAGAAATCATATAACCCACGCTGTTTGCACCATTTCATTGCAGAAATGGAGAATTGAATATCTCACCATACAAAATTCCTGCTCACTACTTTCAATCTAGTACTTCACTGATTGCGTCCTATTGAGACAACCGTGTTCCCGCATGTATATAATTTTTCATTGATACAAAGTAAAACAAAGACTTCACAGATCTAGACTAACAGAACGTGGAAATTAGCATAAAACACACATTGTGATAAAATTTTGTAAACTTTGGTCTAGAATACTAGTCTCAAATGAAAACGGAAATCGATATGTGGTAGGGTACTGGTTCCCTTATTAAGCATGTGGCTCCCATTTTCATCCTACGAAAAACAAAGGATTGAAGCGTTGTTTGTTTTGTTTCTTATTTTTGTATTTTTTGTTATGAGTGAGCACGCATGAAAACAAAAAGAACGGAATCAATCGGTGCCGCAATCGCTAGTTTTCGAATAGGATGGATATGGGAGCATGAGATTACTGGTGGAACACATACCCTACGTGGATGCGTTATTTCGTAGATTTTTATTACTTTATAATTGAATTAGTAACTGAGTTGCCAGCAGCAAGTTTTGCGCATATCCCCCCGTTTCTGTGGTCTTTGCTTTGGCAACTACTGCTTGGATCAGATGTTTATTTTGTTTACAATATCAATGACAGTTCGATGACTTCTATGCTAGATATAGCAGTGCCACGTTCTGACTATGGAGTTACGCTTATTTTATGTGTTCATAGGCTCAAATGTTTGAAAAATGGACAAATTAAGATGGAAAGTTGAAAAAAAAAAATCCACGTAGTTCTGGTTGGATTTGAATCCACGTCCCCCAAACTCGCTAGACAAGGTGCGTTAATCAACTTCACCACAGAACAGGTAACGATCTTCTTCGCAACATTATATCTGCTACGGTCCTTACATTGTCTAGCTCAGGTCTAGCTAATTGAGGAGACGCACAATGGTCCAATTTTGGGAAAAGCTGCAGAAACTCAATTTTTGAACATCTCTTAAATGGGTTTCAGTATATCGATCATTCATCTACAATATCAGAAGCGTTGACTGTCTATTAAATAAATTGGAAATTATGATTTTGTATCTTTTTACAGCGATAAATAGGGTGACAATGGGTATTGTCGGCAGGTTTGTTCTCTTCGTCATGGGGGGTTTTTGTCAGCCAAGTTGCCTGAAACTTGGCCATATAATTCAGCTAAGTTGGGAAGGATTTGAGACCAACTCTGAGTTCAATAGGTTTCAATAAACCCCCTAAGACGAAGAGAACAAAACGGCCGAGAATAGGTAATTTCCCCTAGCTGCTGATTGAAAGAATGCTTTTTTTTATAAAGAACACAAGCAAGTTCAACCACTAAAAAAGTCTAATAATATAAGTAGTTCAATGGCTTCCAGAAGTTTATTCGTAAGTTCTTGTGTATATTAGGCATCTGCAATGGAAAAAGATATCAAAATAATCTTTTTTTCTTCAAAATTAATATCACATATTAATATTAGTACGAGAAATTCTTACACTTCAACTTCAAAGTGTCTTTCAAATCGTTCCCAGCTACTCCCCGCGCAGATATTCGGTTCAAACGCTCGTTTAAGTATGCAGAATTGGTTAAGGAAAATTGCAGCTGTCAAGAGCTGCCAAAAAATTAGCGCCATGATGATATGTGTATAGCCAAATTGTATGGAAAACATCTATTTTGTTCGGAATTCGTACGAAGAAATCGACAAATAATGAAAATGCCATTAATATAAAATTAAGAGCTCAATAATGTTTCAGTACATTCATTTAGGTCAAAACTAGCAGTCTAATATGATTTGGCAATTTTTGCCACGTATTTTTAAATCTGGACCACTATGAGACGTGGGTTTCAATCCCACCAGAATTACGTAATTGTTTTTCGTAGTTTTCCTTCTCAATTTGTCAATTTTCCACACATTTATGCCTATGAACTTGGGGCTTTACATACATTTTATAAAGTTTTTATTCCTGACATTGTTGAAATATACTAAACATTCCTGTGAATTTGAGGAGTTTTCAGCTAGCCTGGTGTTCAGGTACTTCATAGACAGCGTAACTTCGTAAATTCGTAACTCGCGTGATTAACTACCTGCGTCAGCACCACGCTAATGCTGAGTACATAAAGCGATATTTTTTCAGCGTGTTGTACAAAATACAACAGCTAGATCGCAGGAGGGTTAAACTATCATTCGTTTGAAGAAAGAACTATTGTCGCCAGGAATTATGAGTATCAGAAATGCAATATATTTTTTTTCTCATAATAAAATATTCAAAAATTACAGCATGTTCACCTAAATTTCTCTAGGAATTCCACAGAATTTGTCCAAGCAATTTGTAATGGTTGACAGAATTTTTTACAGTAGTATTGTACGTAAAACTTTTTCGGGTATTTTATTAAGTATTTCATCAGGAATTCTCTTAAAAATCTACGTTATGAAAACATGTTGTATTCTCAGGCCCAGATTAAGGATTGAGGGGCTCGGGGCCCGACCGGAGGTGGATGCCCCTCGGAGAGATAAGACATTTTTTCCTTTCGTTATTTTCGAACACTACTTGAGCAATATGAAAAATAAAGATAATATTAGCAACCAAAAAAGGGTTTTGTGGGGCCCCTAAAATGTGGGGGCCTGGGCCCTGGCCCCTCTTTGATCCGGCCCTGTGTATTCTGTTGGAAACTGCTATGGAATTTTTACCAAAAGATTTCTTAGAAACTACTGCTCTTCATTCCATACTATTTTTGAGGGAGTTCGATATTTCCTCAAAGGAAAACAGTCCATGATTTGTTTTTGAATTCCCTTCAAGAAATCTGAGATATTTTTTTCCAAGAATACCTTCATCAACGATCTTTAAAATTGCCTCCAACAGTTTTTTTTTGAATTCCGAAAGAAATCTAGTTTTAATCATAAATCCATAAACTTGGCCAAATATCCTACAAGGCTTTTACCAAAAAAACAACAAGAAACTCTGTGTTTCGCGGAAAATACTTCAGTTGTTCTGTTAGATTTTTTACTTCTTTCGTCATTATTTTTCTTTGGAAGTTCACCAGGAAATTCCTCAAGAAATTGAGATACAAATAACGTTAAGCACTTTTCTATGTGGGAAAATATGGCAAACAAGACTAGATGTTAATTCAGAGCGATACACCACTTTTGGATGTACTACAGGTCCACGTCGTCCACAGTCTTTATAACATACTTTTGAAGTTGTGATAAACCGATGTCGAATTGGGTGGATTGTCACAAAAAAATCAGATTGCGACATTGTCATACTTGTTGTGCGATGGCTAGAAATTTAGTCACTGCTCCTCTAGTAGGAAAAGCAGGTGCAGATTGTCTTCAGTTATCCGGTGCGTTGATCGTTTTCAATCATCCCGTAACTACTCGCAAGGGATTTAAAAAGGGACATTCCCCACGACGCTACCTACTCTACAGCCTCCTTCCATGCCACTGTAT
>NC_085137.1:162881931-162923438 GCF_035046485.1 Aedes albopictus
GAGAAAGATAGAGGAGCGAAGGAATATCAAAGTTGCGATTGAGTGAACGAAAATAAGAGTAGCCGAAGCCGCATCCCATCAGCGCTATTTGGTTCTCGAGATAGTGAAACGCTTATGTGTATAGAACCTTGAACGAATACAAAAACAAGAGTTACAACTAGGCTTCCCAGCTACTTGGGTATAATCTCAACTAACGCTATGAATCATTACGCCACACGCCAGCCGGAAGTCACAATCAATAGCCATTGGAATTCATAAGCATAATTAGCAGTTGCAAACTAGAAGCTATACCAGGAAAACCTTCATCGCCTTTCACTAGGAATCCAAGCATCTTTATCGCTATGGAACCAGTGTTGAGAATACTCACTTGCAAGAGTGATACTCACTTACTTCTATCTCAGTCCAGAAGCATGCTATCAAAAAATTATGTTTGAAGGGCTTTTAGATTGTAGTTTAATCTAAAAGTTTGCCGAACCAAGTAAAGATCACAGACGCATACCAAAGTTGTGAGAGAGCTGTGAGTACGAGGTGAGTAAAATTCGTGAAATTCATACTCACCTTGTGCTCACAGCTCTCTGACGGTTTTGGTATGCATCTGCGACCATAACTTTATTCGGCAAACTTTTAGATTAAACTACAATCTAAAAGTCCTTCAAACATCATTTTTTGATAGCATGCTTCTGGACTGAGATAGAAGCAAGTGAGTATAATTTTTCCCTAGTGAGTATTCCCAACACTGTATGGAACAGATGCCGTACCAGGAAGCCTACCGTAATTGCATTCTATCGATTTGAATAAATGGGGACAGCAGAGCAGTGACAGAGTTAGTTCCAGTTTGCAGTTCTAGTTTTGGTAGTGACACATAACTAATCTTAATTCTTAACTCTTTCGGGCTGAAGGGGTCCGTTGAACGTTGCACAGTGGAAAAAAGAGGTGTAAAACGCGAATAAATTCAATATCTCTGGTCGGAGTGGGTAGACTTGGATGATTTTTGACACAAACTGCAAAAATCTATAGTTTTTGATAAGGAGGGTAACAATAGAGACGAACCAGCCAAGGGCTGAAAGTCTCTTTAATAAAGACAAATCAATCAATCAAGGAGGGTAACATACGCCGCACGATGCTGGAAATCAGTGTATTGAGCTCGTTTTACTCCGCTCTCCTTCGCCTATTTTGGAAAATCCTTATCTATTCCCGACTGGAGTGCAAAACAAATGAATTATGTATTTAACTCGTATTTGTGTAAAAAACTTCCGTAGTATCAAATGGTTTGGTTCACCTCACGGCCTTAAAAAGTGAAATATTTTCAAATCACCCCGATATGCCTTATTTCTTTGAAATTTTCATATGTATCTCCGCCCCAAGGGGAATGACAAATCCTTTTCTAACCGGAAAATCCGCATTTATCCGTTCCTAACCGTCGCTAACCGCTGCTAACTGATAAATGCGGATTTTTTCGGTTAGCAAAGGAAGTGTCATTCCCCCTGGTGTGTCTACATCATTTTGATCAGTTGTCAGTTGCCCCAACGAACGAACACGATTCGCTAAGGCTCTACCCCATTTTGCAAAATGCCATTTGGCATAACGGCCATTTGGCATAATTTTAAATATTTATTTATTTATTCGTCGTCAATCATATGTAGACCATTTGTTACAACTATGTTTAATTAACCTAACATTATTTTTTTAGTAACGAATTACATTCAATTGTCTCTTAAGCTTAGCTTTCGACATACCGAAGTCAATGGACTCACATTGTTCATTATATAACCTCATCATTTGATTTATAGGTCCAAACATGGCATAATTAGTACGATAGTGATTAGTAGAAAAAATGCTGCGATTCCGTAATTGACGAGTAGGTGCATAAAAATTCAATTTTGATAAAATTTCCTGTGAATCAACTCGGTTGGATACGACGTCATTTATAAATGAAATCATGGCGAATTTGCGACGTTCTTTTAATGTTTGGATATTTAACAGCTTGCACCGCGCTTCATAAGGTGGCAGAGGCTGCCCACACCTCCAACCTAGTTTGCGAAGAGCGAATAATAAAAACTGTTTTTGAACAGATTCTATTCGGCTGACGTGATTATCTGAAAATGGCGACCATACTATACAACAATATTCTAGTATTGAACGAACATAGGAAATATATAATGATTTTATTGTGTATGGGTCGTGGAAATTGTAGCTAAAACGTTTTATGAACCCAAGCATCTTATTGGCCTTGTTAATGATTGTATTATAATGATCTATAAATGTCACTTTAGAATCTACTAGTACACCAAGGTCTCTTATTCTTTCACATTTTTGTACTGGTTGACCTCCCAACAAAACTGTTGTGTTTGGCGTGTTTAACCCTTTCCTTCCCACAACTTTGAACGACTATATCTATGCCAAAAAACGTTTCCATAAAAAGTGGTAGAACAAAAGTAATTCCAAATTGGCTAAATTTTTCGAAATCAATGAAAAAAATTTTGGTTGTAAATCAATAGGTTTTTGATTGTTTATCAATAGTTCAACTATTGAAACAAGTTGTTAGTAGTTGGGTTAACCTTATGAGGTTATAACCATATTTTAAAAATTATTGCATCATATTCATCTAATTCCGTTTGTCCGGAGTTCGTCGAAAATCGATGGTGCTCTAGAGCAACCATGGGAAGTAGAGGGTTAAATTCCTGCTAATGGAAATGGAGTTACATTTTTGCCTTTCTCGTACACCAAGGTGTACCGAAAGGCTATATGTTCACTCCAAAAATGAAATCTTGATAGGGTTTGTGTTCCATCAGTAATCTCACGCTCCCAATTTCATCCTATTCGAAAACAAGCGATTACGGCACCGATTGATTCCGTTCTTTTTGTTTTCATGCGTGCTCACTTCTAACAAAAAATACAAAAATAAGAAACAAAACAAACAGTGCTTCATTCCTTTGTTTTTCGTAGGATGAAAATGGGAGCCACATGCTTAATAAGGGAACCAATACCCTAGAACCCCCGGAGGGCCAAGTCTTATATTCCAATCGATTCAGTTCGACGAGTTGAGATGATGTCTGTGTGTGTGTATGTATGTATGTGTGTGTGTGTGTGCGTGTGTATGTGTACAAAAATGTCACCTCACTTTTGGATAGTAAATATCATCCGGAATATTGTCGACGCGGAATATTGTCCCATTGTTTCCTATTGAAAATGGTTTGAATCGGTCCAGCCGTTCCGGAGTTATGGCCATTTAGGTGTTCCGGACCGGTACCCCAGGAAGGGGCCAGATATGAAATTGAAACGAACCCATGCATGCGACCCATCCAACCACGGCATTTTCGTTCATCTGATGAACGGTAAGCAGGAAAATAGTCGCAGACTATATCTGAACCGGTAGTGTTCCGGAACCGGTTCCGGGTATCACGCCGGAAGTGGCCAAATATAAAAGTGAACCAATCCCATGCATGCGACACATCAAATCACAGCTTTTTCTTTAACCTGATGAACGGTAAATAGGAAAATAGTCGTGCACTATATCTGACCGGTAGTGTTACGGAACCGGTTTCGGATCATATCTGAACTGGTAGCATCCCGGAACCGGTTCCTGATGTCCCGCCGGAAGTGGCCTAATTGATACATGCGACACATCAAATCGTAGCCTTTTCGATATCTTGTACGATCAGCAAGAAAATAAGCTAAGCCCACATTAGAAACTACGGATAGTGTTCCGGAATCGGTTCGAGGTGTCTCGCTGAAAGTGGCCGAATGCAAAAACAAACCAAAAAAATATTCGCGACATATCAAATGGCATTTAAGGTATCCTGATGAACGGTTACAAAGAAAAAATATCCCAGACCATGCTTGGGAGAACTAGTAGTGACCCGGAATCGGTTCCCGGTGTCCCTCCGGATGTGGTCAAATGTAGAAGGGAACCGAACTCCATGTATGCGCTTCGCGGTTTTTTCGATATGCTGATGAACGGTTATTAAGAAAATCAGCTGAGATTACGTTCCACAACCGGTTTCAGATGTCCCGCCGGAATTGGTCAAATGTAAAAATGAACCATGTAAATTTTCCGGAACCGGTTAAGGGTGTCCCACTGGAAATGGACATATATAAAAGTGGATCAAACCCATGCTTGCGGTATCAAATCGCTTTTTTGTCAGTAACCTGATGCGTGGGTAATAAGAAAATAGGCACAGTCCACAGAAGTTACCACCGGTAGTGTTTTTAAATCCGGTTAACCTGATTAACAGTTTTCAAAAACTAGTGAACATAAGGTAGTGTTCCGGAATCATTTCCGGGGGTCTCGTAAGCAATACAAAATAGATTGAGACTACATAAGAGGCTACCAGTGGTGTTGCAGAAGCAGCTTTGGGTGCTTCAGCGGAATTACGAAAGTGAACTAAATCAATGCAAGCGATGGATATGTGCAAGAGAACCAAAAACCTAAAAAAACTAAAGCGATCTTAGTAAATCACACAATTTTAGATTCCTGAGACATAAATTTACAGTAGGATGGGTCAACGTTATATGGAAAAATTAAAATTTAAGCGCATCAGCCCCGAACATTCTTTGAAATATTTATTTGCGTCTAAAATTACTGCGCAAAGTTTTGATGCGACTGGAGAGCGAGCTCTGTAATGTGGTTTATTATTGAATGTGATATAATATTGGCAATTCAAATTACTACATAACACATTTTACATGGATCTTGTAACCAATGATAACACTGCTCGACAAAATTTTACAAAATTTGGTGTTATGGAATGAGAAAAAAAAAATAACAGGGGTTTGGAATCCTAGAAATGCCAAAGTGAAAGAGTTTGAAAAATATTGGACCGGGCCTTCACAGTTTAAAACCGAAGTTCGTATGGAGAACTTGGGGTGTTCAATTGATATGTACATTACAACGTGTAGTGCATATTTTTAGGTGTTTCCGGTATTTGGGTTAGTTTCGTTATTGTCTAACGCCTAAATATATGCACAGCGCTTTCTAATGCACGTATCAATTGAACACCCCAAGTTCTCCATACAAACTTCGGTTTTAAACTGTGATGGCCCGGCTCAATATTTTTCAAAAATTCTTTCACTATGACACTTCTAGGGTTCTAAATAAAGCATTCTCATGATTCAGAAATTCGTAGGTGGTACAGTCCCAGATGGCTGTTATGAGCATTTCCTCCTTCTCGTCCGTTACCAAAGCACAGAGATTTGGGCCCCAAATTTTGGGGCTGATCACTGACTCTAAGGCAAGATTGATTGCGTCGACGGAAAGATTATTAGTACATATTCGACGAGAAAGGCACTATCACCACTAGGTGGATTAATCTGGGTTTTTTTTTTCTGAATACTGTCTTCCGACATATCATTCTTCATGATTTTGCAAAACAAGAACTCTAGGATGTATTTATAGACTTTCTGGACATATTGGCAACTATCGGAGGTACTCCGGGAACCTGGTGCCCCCGAGGAAGTGGTCAGGTTGTGATTTATTTCTGAATACTGTCTTGCGAGGTATCACTCTTCATGATTTTGCAAAACAAGAACTCTTGAAGATATTTCGAGACTTTTTGAACATATTGGCCAGTACTGGAGGAATTCCGGGAGCTTGGTGTCCCCAGGGAAATGGCCAGTTCATGATTTTTTTTTCAGAACCCTGTTTTGCGACATATCATTTCTTCATGATTTTGCAAAATAAGAACTCTGGGAGATATTTCAAGACTTTCTGGGCATATTGGCAACTAACAGAGGTACTCTCTCCGGAACCTGGTTTCCCCTGACCAGTGTTTTTTTTTTTCTGAAAACGTTCCTGCGACATATCACTTCATGATTTTGTAAAACAAGAACTCTTGAGAACATTTTGAGACTTTTGCACTTATTATTAGAGGTTCTTCGAGAACCTCGTGCGACATCAATCTTCATGATTTTGCAAAACAGAGCAATTTGGTCATATTGGTCACTGCCAGAGGTACATCAGCAACCTGATTCCCTTGGGGAAGTGGACTGTGTGTTTTTTTTCTGAACAAATATAGGGTCAGGGATTCCGTGGGAGTTTCCCGGGAATACGTCCAGGACTTTTTCTTGACGTTTTCATGTGATTCTAGAATGTCTTCTCCTGGTCATTCATGAATTTGCAAAACAAGAACTTTTGGAAATTCATCTAAAAGTGGTTTGGAGATTACACAAGGAGTTTCTTTTGGAATTCCTCCAAACATGTTTCTGGGATTACACCTCAATGGATTTCGCTTTATTATCTTTTAGAATTCGTAAGAAGTATTTTTGTAGGGATTCCTCAAGGAATTACGTATGGGGCTATTTTACCATTTCTTATGGAATTCTTAAATTATATTCTTTGGAATACCTCCAGAAATACTTTCTGGATTCCTAAACGGGTATTATGGGATTTTTGTATGTAATCTATGTAATGTATGTAATCTATTGATTACTCTTTGGAAAGTACTCGGGGAACCTGTTTCCCCCAGGGAAGTGGTCAGTTCGGGATTTTTTCTGGACCCTTGCGACATATCAATCTTTATCATTTTGCACAACAAAAACTGTAGAATGCATTTTGTAATTTTTTAGACATATTGGCGATTATCAGAGGTCAGGGAACCTGGCTGGAATCGAATCGTTTGGGATTCTCGGGAGAAGCTTTTGTTGTAAACCTAGTAGGAAATCTTTGAGAAATTCCAGAGACGATTTTGGAGGAAATTCAACAGAAGCATTTGCAGAAATCCAAGAATATGGGCAAGGATGAAAAGCACTCCAGAAGAAACTAGGAATCCTTACAGAAAATCCTGGAGGAACCTCAAAAGGAACTCCTGGAGAAATCCATGGATGAATCTCAGAAGGATTCCTTGGAAGAATACCAAAAGGACCTATTCTATGAATCGCAGATGGAACTTCAAAATGGATAGAATTTCAATTTTTATGAAAAAATCCCAAGCAGAAATTCTGTGGGAACTCATGGAGAAATTTCAAAAGGGATTATTGAAGAAAAAAATCCAGGAACAATTATCATAGGAGCTTTTGAAGAAATCGCCGGAGGAACTCTTATAGGAATATCCAAATAATAATCTGGGTGAATTTCAGAAGGAACTCCTGGAGCAATTTCAGAAAGTAAAACCCAGAGTTCGTTCTTCGAAAAAAAATATCAATTCCTGGTGGAGGAATTTAAAAATTGGCACCTGGGTCAATCCTTGAAGCAGTTCCTGCAAAATTCACAGATGTCAAACATTATTTTAGGTGTCCAAATAAGAACTTCACACCCAAATCCAAAAAAAATGACCTAATCCTTGGAGGAATCCCAGAGAGAAACCCAGTAGGGAAGATAAAAAAGTAATTTTGGATAATATCTGGAAATCTGGATATCTGAAAATGGATATCTGTAAATATCAAGAAACTACATGTAAATATCCCAGTCGTCGAAGTATCCTGAAAGTACTTCTGGAGGTAGTCTGAGGAACTTCTTGGAAGAATTTCATAAGAATTCCTAAAGATAAACTCTTTGAAGAACCCCTAAAAAAATACTTCCTACAAATTCTGAACATAATCGAGCGAAATCCAACGAGATGATCCCACAAACCTTTTCCCTAAGGAATTATTTGTGTTATCTGTAAACCGCTGGAGGAGGAAAAATTATGAATATTGATGTGTCGAAAAACAAGGATCAGAAAATTTTCACAAATTGGCCTCTTATCAGAAAACAGGTTCCTGAAGGACTGGCCAATATGTCCAAACAGTTGTTGTTTTGCAAAATGATAAAAATTGATATGTCATAAAACCGGGATCAAAAAAGTATCTCGAAGTATCTTCTGGTTGTGGTTAACATGACAAAAATACCTGAAATATCTTCTAGAGTTCTTGTTTTGCAATATTATGAAGATTGAAATGTTGCAAGACCGTTTTCAAAATCACGAACTGGTGGCTCCCTTGGAGTAATCAGGTTCTCTGAGCACCTCTGATAGTAGCCTGTATATCCAAAAAGTCTCCAAAAGTTTCCTACAGTTCTTGTTTTGCAAAATCAAGAAGATTGATATGTATGTCGCAAAACAGGCTTTAGAGGGAATCAAAAATTGGCCACTTCCTCGGGCAACCAAGTTCCAGAAGTAACTCTGATAGTGGCCAATATTTCCAAAAAGTCTTGAAATGTCTTCTAGAGTTCCTATTATGCAAAATTATGAAGATTGAAATGTTGCAAGGCCGGGTTCTGAAAAAAAAAATCACGAACTGGCGGTTTCCCCGGGGGACCCAGGTTCTCGGAGTACCTCTACTGGTGGCCAGTCTATCCAAAAAGTCTCCAAATGTCTTCTATTGATATGTCGCCAGACTGGCTTCAGAAATAATCACAAACAGGCCCGGGGGCACAAGGTTCCTGGAATACCTTTGATAGTGGTCAAGATATGCAAAAATCAATTCTGTGGCAAGACATACAAAAACCACGAACTGGCCACTTCTCCGGGGACACCAAGTTCCCGGAGTCCCTCTGATAGTGGCCAATATGTCTAGAAAGTCTCAAAATATCTTCAAGAGTTCTTGTTTTTCAAAATCATGAAGAATGATATGTCGCACGATAGGGCTCAGAAAAAAATCACGAACTGGCCACTTCCACGGGGACACCAGGTTTCCGGAGTATCTCCGAAAGTGGCCAATATGTCCAGA
This sequence comes from Aedes albopictus, assembly GCF_035046485.1. Classification (NCBI taxonomy): domain Eukaryota; kingdom Metazoa; phylum Arthropoda; class Insecta; order Diptera; family Culicidae; genus Aedes; species Aedes albopictus. The sequence goes on from NC_085137.1 coordinate 162,890,575, forward strand.
AAGTCTCGAAATGCATTCTAGAGTTTTTGTTTTGCAAAATCATGAAGAATGATATGTCGCAAGACAGGGTTCAGAGAAAATCATGAACTGGCCACTTCCCTGGGGGCACCAGGTTCCCGAAATATCTCCGATAGTGGCCAATATGTCCAGAAAGTCTCGAAATACCATCTAGAGTTCCTGTTTTGCAAAATCATGAAGATTGATATGTTGCAATACAGGGTAAAAAAAAACATGAACTGGACCACTTCCCTGGGGGAAACAGGTTCCCCGAGTACTTTCCAAAGGGTTATCAATAGATTACATACATTACATAGACTACCTACAAAAATCCCATAATACCCGTTGAGGAATCCAGAAAGTATTTCTGGAAGAATTCCAAAGAATATACTTGAAAAATTCCATAAGAAATGGTAAAATAGCCCCATACGTAATTCCTTGAGGAATCCCTACAAAAATACTTCTTACGAATTCTAAAAGATAATAAAGCGAAATCCATTGATGTGTAATCCCAGAAACATGTTTGGAGGAATTCCAAAAGAAACTCCTTGTGTAATCTCCAAACCACTTTTAGAGGAATCTCCAAAAGTTTCAAAGAATAATCCCATGAAATTTGTCGCAAGACAGGGTTCAGAAAAAAATCCCGAATCGACCAAAAAGTCTCGAAATGTCTTCTAGAGTTCTTGTTTTGCAAATTCATGAATGATCAGGAGAAGACATCTAGAAAGAATCACATGAAAACGTCATGAAAAAGTCCTGGACGTATTCCCGGGAAACTCCTACGAGAATCCCTGACCCTATATTTGTTCAGAAAAAAAAAACACAAACAGTCCACTTCCCCAAGAGAATCAGGTTGCTGATGTACCTCTGGCAGTGACCAATATGACCAAATTGCTCTGTTTTGAAAAATCATGAAGATTGATGTCGCACGAGGTTCTCGAAGAACCTTTAATAATGGTCTATAAGTCCAAAAGTGTGGCCAATATTTCTAGAAAGTCTAGAAATGCATTCTAGAGTTCATATTTTGCAAAATCATGAAAAATGATATTTCGCAAGAAAGGGTCTAGAAAAAAATCACGAACTGGCCACTTTCCCAGGGGCACCAGGTTCCCGGAATACCTCCGATAGTGGTCAATATGTCCAAAAGTCTCGAAACGCATTCTAAAGTTCTTGTTCCGCAAAATCATGAAGAATGATATGTCTCAATACAGGGTTCAGAAAAAAAACATGAACTGGTCACTTCCTCGGGGGCTCAGGTTCCCGGAGTCCCTCTGATAGTGGCCAATATTTCCAGAAAGTCGCAAAATATCTTCGAGAGTTCTTGTTTTGCAAAATCATGAAGAATGATATGTCGCATGACAGGGTTCAGCAAAATCACGAACTGGCCACTTCCCCGGGGGCACCAGGTTCCCGGAGTATCTCCGATAGTGGCCATTACCTTCAGAAAGTCTCGAAATGCATTCTAGAGTTCTTGCTTTGCAAAATCATGAAGAATGATATGTCGCATGACAGGGTTCAGAAAAAATCACGAACTGGCCACTTCCCTGGGGGCACCAGGTTTCCGGAGTATCTCCGAAAGTGGCCAATATGTCCAGAAAGTCTCGAAATGCATTCTAGAGTTTTTGTTTTGCAAAATCATGAAGAATGATATGTCGCAAGACAGGGTTCAGAAAAAATCATGAACTGGCCACTTCCCCGGGGGCACAAGGTCCCAGAGTATCTCCGATGGTGGCCAATATGTCCAGAAAGTCTCGAAATACCTTTTAGAGTTAATGTTTTGCCAAATCATGAAGATTGATATGCTGCATGTGAGGTTTTAGCTAACGTTACAATGTGGCCACCATGAGCGATAAGGAGGTTACCCCACGACTCCCCGGAATAATTCCGGAACCATGACCGCTTCCGTAAAGTGGACTCCGGTTCTTAAAACTAGAAGGAATTTGTGATCGATCGGTGCAAAAATTTTTAAAATCCGTTGAAAAATGACTGAGAACCAGCCATTTGAATTTTGAAATTCTCGTCGAAATGGGGGTTGGGGACGTACGTGAACGACCGTGCTAACAGGGCGAAGGCCGGTGGTAATAGCGGGCGACTTTAATGCCTGGGCCGTGGAATGGGGAAGCCGTTTCACGAACCAGCGGGGTCAGATCCTGCTAGAAACACTGGCCATCTTAGATGTCGACTTGGCTAATGTCGGTACCAAGAGTACCTTTAGTCGAAACGGAGCGGAGTCAATTATTGACGTGACCTTTTGTAGTCCTGGCCTAACAAGTAGTTCGAACTGGAGAGTAGATGATGGCTACACTCACAGCGACCACCTGGCGGTTCGCTACAGTATCAACTACAATAACAGCAGACAGCGGATAGAAGAAGAGGCGGCTAGGCCAAGGCCATGCCCTCGTAGGTGGAAGACATCATACTTCGACGAAGAGGTATTTAGGGAAGCGCTCCGCCGTGAGCGAAACTTAATCGGATTAGACGGCGACGAGCTGGTAGCAGTGCTCTCACGTGCGTGTGATGCGACCATGCCTAGGCGAGTCCACCCTAGAAATGGGAGGCCACCGGCTTACTGGTGGACCGACGCGATTGCAGACTTGCGCCGCGCCTGCCTACGGGCTAGGCGGCGGATGCAGCGAGCACGATCAGAGGAAGAGCGAAACGAACGGCGGGTGGTGTTCGCCGCTGCAAAAGCCGCGCTTAAGACCGAGATAAGAGCAAGAAAAAAGGCCTGCTTTGAGGGTCTCTGTCAGAGTGCCAATACGAACCCGTGGGGTGACGCCTACAGGATCGTTATGGCCAAGACGAGAGGTGTGATGGCTCCTACAGAGCAATCTCCAGAGATGTTGGAGGGGATCATTGGAGGACTTTTTCCGCGTCATGATCCTAGTCCTTGGCCTCCTTTCGTAAGACAGCCGGGGACTGGGGCTGGCGATGAGGAGAGGGTCACCGATGTGGAACTTGTGGGGATAGCTAAGTCCCTTAGCGTAGGTAAGGCCCCAGGTCCGGACGGAGTTCCGAACCTGGCCTTAAAAGTAGCCATTGCAGAGGCTCCCGAGATGTTCAGGTCTGCTATGCAGAAATGCCTGAACGAGGGAGTTTTCCCAGAAGCTTGGAAGAGGCAGAGCCTGGTACTATTGCCAAAGGCGGGGAAACCACCCGGAGACCCGTCGGCATATAGACCAATATGCTTGATTGACACGGCGGGGAAGGTGCTGGAAAAGATCATCCTCAATAGAATGTTGCGGTTCACCGAGGGCGAAAATGGTCTTTCGAGCAACCAGTACGGCTTCCGGAAGGGGAGGTCCACCGTAGACGCTATCTTGTCGGTTACAAAAACCGCCGAGAAAGCACTCGAGCCTAAGAGGAGGGGAATTCGCTTTTGCGCGGTAGTGACTCTGGATGTAAGGAATGCGTTTAATAGCGCCAGCTGGTCTGCTATTGCCGATGCGCTCTTGCGTCTGGGGATACCGGAGTACCTGTACAAGATTCTCGGAAGTTACTTTCAGAATCGTGTACTAGTCTACGACACGGAGGTGGGTCGGAAGTGCTTTCACATAACCTCAGGAGTCCCGCAAGGTTCCATCCTGGGTCCGGTGTTATGGAATGTCATGTACGACGAGGTGTTGAGGTTAGAGTATCCAGTGGGAGTGGTGATTGTCGGATTTGCCGACGACATTACGCTCGAAGTCTACGGTGAAACGATCGAGGAGGTAAAGTTGACTACCAACCACTCGATCAAGGTTGTGGAGGCGTGGATGCGGTCCAGGAAACTGGAGCTGGCTCACCACAAGACAGAGGTGACGGTTGTTAACAACCTGAAGTCGGAGCAGCAGACGGAGATCAGTGTAGGAGACTGTACTATCCTGTCAAAGCGCTCCGTTAAACACTTGGGCGTGATGATCGACGATAAGCTTACCTTCGGTAGCCACGTCGATTATGCGGCACTGTCCCGGATGATGTCCAATAGCTCTGCGGTGTACGCCAGTAAGCGCAAGCTTCTGGCTAGTGTTGCTACGTCCATACTTAGGTATGGTGGCCCGGCGTGGGGCACCGCGCTAAGTACTAAATGCTACCGACGGAAGCTGGAAAGTACTTACAGGCTTATGTGCCTGAGGGTTGCGAGCGCGTACCGTACCGTGTCACACGACGCTCTCTGCGTCATTACTGGTATGGTGCCTATCAGCATTCTTATCAGTGAGGACATGGAGTGCTTCGAAATGCGCGGCACAAGAGGCATACGCAGGACTGTCAGGATGGCCTCTATGGTCAAATGGCAGCGCGCGTGGGACAGTTCCACCAAAGGAAGGTGGACCCATAGGTTGATACCGAGGGTAGATAGTTGGATTAATAGGCTCCATGGGGAAGTTACATTCCACCTGACACAGGTCCTTACAGGTCATGGTTGCTTCCGACAGTATCTACACCATTTCGGGCATGCGGATTCTCCCGAATGCCCAGTGTGCAATGGTTTAGAGGAAACGGCGGAACACGTTTTGTTCGTGTGCCCGCGTTTTCGCACAATGCGTGACCGCATGCTTGCCACATGCGGGGAGGACACAACTCCGGACAACTTGGTCCAGAGGATGTGTAGGGATGAGTTTGGCTGGAACGCCGCACGGTGGGACGAATGGTCAAAAACGTGAACTTTTTTCAGTAGCGTCTTTAAACGTGATTTTATCGGCATGGTATCTTCGGATGAAAATTTTATAAAAATAGGGCGCGTCGAATGGCGTTTAGTTTTAGTTCGCAACTTTGCCACAGGCGGCGCTGTAAAATCCAACTTTTTTGTTTGACGTTTTTTCAATATGGTGTCTTCGGCAAAGTTGTAGATATGCTCAATACAAGTATCTTTGCCGAAGACACCAACCCTCTATCACTACATTGCTTCAAGATACAGACGTATTTTATGAACGACCCCCCAAAAATCGTTTTATTCATATATTTCGAGAACGCGCAGTTTTAGAAAGTTGCAATGTTCTACAAAGTTGTGTAAAATGTCAAAAGAAACAACTTTGTAGAAGTGAATAGGGTTCTAAAATGGCAATAGGGTTAGTTATGGATATTTTTGAGTTAAAAATAGCCGTTTTTCAAGGCTCAATAACTATCTTGGATGCAAATGGATGCAAATCAAACCCCACTAGGTTCAATATGTATTACTATTAGTTGAATATCCTGATGTTTTCGGTTGTATCCTCGAGTATCCTTAGCAGGGGTTCTTAATCTTACTAGAGCCTATTTTTGACGCTAAAACAATAATATCAGTTTTTGTATGTCATTTAGAACCCCATTATCTTCTGTGAAGTGATAAATATTAACTATTCGCATAATTGTATGCTTTATTGCGCCTATAAAGATCAATTATTATCAAATTATTATCATATTATTTTAAAAACACTGCATAGAAGTGAGCTAAGTGAGGTCATATGTATCCAAGTGATCTCACCAGCAAGCAAATACACATTATTTTCAGCACGTATAGTAACCGAACAAGCAGAAAGTCAACTCATATTAAATCACTACGTTTCTAATGTCGAATACCCAATTACCAATCTTCTAATTCACTCAAAGGCGTAACATGAAATTTTTCGATCGCTGTGAGAATGTTCTAAATAAATCCTGCATGAATGCAATCAAGCTTTTGTATACAAAATGTTTTAATGATTTCTAGTTATCAAAAAAGTTGTAGATATGCACAACATCTTTGATGAAAAGTAAAGGTTTCTCTAATCAAAAATCATAAAAGTTGTTTTGGATATGTGTTGGAGTATTAGAACTAATTTAGATAAGCTATTTCACCCTTTTACTGGCTTGATCGAGAGTTACTTGTGCCATGTGTTCCTTGAGCTTCCCGTATAAATACACACACACTCTCCCGCTTGTTCGGCACCTGTCATGTTGTTTCCGATAACTGAGATTAACGGTGAGATCACTTGGATACATATGACCGTCTAGTTTAGCTCACTTCTATGCAGTGTTTTTTAAATAATATGATAACAACTCGATAATAATTGATTTTTGTAGGCGCAATAAAGCATACAATTATGCGAATAGTTAATATTTATCACTTCACAGAAGATAATGGGGTTCTAAATGACATACAAAAACTGATATTATTGTTTTAGCGTCAAAAATAGACTCTAGTAAGATTAAGAACCCCTGCTAAGGATACTCGAGGATACAACCGAAAACATCAGGATATTCAACCAGTGTTGGTAAAATCACACTCAAAGCACACTCAAGAACCGCTCCTGCGTGAGCAAACTCGCACGCGATTCTGAATCATTATCTCACGCGCGAGATTTTCATGCAAAATCTCGCTCTCACGAGTCAAACACCGAAATCTCGTTCGCTTGTAAAACGAATCCAAATCAATTTGAACGGCATTCAATGTTATTGTACGCTAGATTTGCTTTCGTTCTATCATATATTCCTAAAAACTTCGAAGGAAATAAAAAGAACACCAAGAAATAAAGCAATGAGTGAAATCACGAGTCAACTCATCCATGATTTTTTCGGCGGTGAGTTTGGTGAGTCAAGAATCTCGCGTGAAACAACTCAACCATGAGATTTGAGAATTTGAGTTTTTTCCAACACTGTATTCAACTAATAGTAATACATATTGAACCTAGTGGGGTTTGATTTGCATCCATTTGCATCCAAGATAGTTATTGAGCCTTGAAAAACGACTATATTTAACTCAAAAATAGCCATAACTAACCCTATTGCCATTTTAGAACCCTATTCACTTCTACAAAGTTGTTTCTTTTGGCATTTTACACAACTTTGTAGAACATTACAACTTTCTAAAACTGCGCGTTTTCGATATATATGAATAAAACGATTTTTGGGGGGTCATTCATAAATTACGTCTGTATCTTGAAGCAATGTAGAGATAGAGGGTTGGTGTCTTCGGCAAAGATATTTGTATTGAGCATATCTACAACTTTGCCGAAGACACCATATTGAAAAAACGTCAAACAAAAAAGTTGGATTTTACAGCGCCGCCTGTGGCAAAGTTGCGAACTAAAACTAAACGCCATTCGACGCACCCTATTTTTATAAAATTTTCATCCGAAGACACCATGCCGATAAAACCACGTTTAAAGACGCTGCTGAAAAAAGTTCACGTTTTGGGCCATTCGTCCCACTGTGCGCCGTTTCAACGGCTATTACCCACATCGTCTGGGAGCTACAGAGGAGGTGGCGCGTGGACTCGGAGAATGGCTAGTCCAGATGCAGTACAAGAGGTGGTCCAGGGGTTCGGAGTCGGCTTCGTAGGTCATACCGGTGCCCTGCGGTCGAGATCGACCCTTACAACGATTAAGTGGCCGCGGAGAGGAAGTCCCGGTAGCGGTGCTGTCGTGGCGTCGGTCTACTGGGTTGGATCCGAGCCCGCGGTTGGAAAGGGGTCCCCGGCAAGGGTCGGGGTAGGTGAGATCCTGCTGTCTGCAACCTACGGGTGCATCTGATAGGGCCTGAAGGGTAGTGATACCCTTCCTTACGGGCAGGTCAGATCGGGTTGCACGTGGGCATCAGTTCTTGATGTCCGCTCAGCAGTAGGGCGCGGGCGGGGTTGACCCTGCCCGCCTTCCGAGGACAAAGGGAGTGGCGAGGACCACTCGGGAAACTGGCTAAGCGCCAGCATGCTACCGTGATGGACTCTCCAAAGCGAGTCATCGATGTTCGTTGCTGCAGGCTACGCAGCTAACCTTGTGGGTGCGATGTGCACTAGCCCCTCTCTGAAGCAATACCTTCTTGGTGGTTCCGGAGAGACGTAGGGTTTGGCGACCATAGGAATGGTTTAGTGGGTACGAGGAGAGAGTAGTCCTGGATTTTACTTTTGTTGTAGAAGACGGCCTGTCAGACCTACACTACCCTAACCTTCTGTTAGGGTGTCTGTTGAGCAGATTATCCCCCTATGGTTTAGAAGGAAAAAAAAACACACACACAAGGGGCAGCAGGGACAGGAGTCCAGGGGCTTGACAAACCCCCCTTCTGCGAGTCGGGTGGAAGCTTGGGAGTTTTTCCTAAGCGAAAACCGTTCACACACCCGTGTGGATTACCACCTTTGGCTCTTCCTTCGGGGAGTGACCGAGCTTCTGGCTTCCAGACAGCTCAAGCGGAGGATGCCTAGGATGTGGCGGGGTTTCAACAGTGGGCTCTGTTGGATCCTCATAAAAAGCTACACATCTGCAAGCAACTCCGTACAAGCGACCTGGTACCGCTTTCAAAGTGCCTTAGCCCAAACACCCGGAGTGCCAACCGGCACATCAGGATTGATGCCAGTAACATCCTGATTATGGTATACTGGTCAACGCAAACGACAACGGACTACGGACTACGGATCGGATGACGACGATGGGCTGACATTCGTGCCATTCTGCTTCCTGAGTAAAGAAGGGTGACACCTTCTTGAAACGGCGAGTGGGCTAATGGTGCGTCTGCCTCCGTCCCGGTAAAACCTTGGCAGGCCTTCGGAAACGCTCTTCACTTGTCCGTCAATTTTGATGGGCACTAGGCTCGGATGTAAAATTCCCGACTTACGCTGATCTGGCTCTGGACACGAACCCCATGAAGGTTCGTGTTCAACCCTCGCTTGGCCTCCCTGTTTCATAGACAACCAAGAGATCACGAAAGCGACTACGTACAGCGGGTGGAGATAGCGGCCCGGAGGGGGGACCCAATAACATGGAAGGAGAAAACGGAAGTAACAGCGGAAAGGTGGCGAATCCGTTCGCCAAAGGAGGATTGCTGAGGTCTCCGCCTCAGCAAACAGAAGGTGCAGAACCGCGGCAAGAAGCGGCTTCACAACAAAGTGCGGTACACTCGGAGCAGCAACAGCTGCCGACGAATAGTGGATGGAGCGTGCCTCAACAACAGCCGAAGGTAGTTGCGGCGAAGAACTTGACGGATGACCTACACGAGTTCGTCGACAAAAAGCACAACGTGCACAAGGACATCAAGGACTTGGTGTTGAAGACTTGGTTGAAGATTAGGAGGGCTCTCGGAGCTGCCGTGAAAGAATGGCACAGCGTGATGCAGAGAGCGGATGAGGCAGAGAGCGCATTAGCAGCGACTAAACACGATCTTGCAGCAGCTACGCAGCGGCAGCAGCAACGAGCCACGGTCGAAAATATGGAGACGCCGAAGAACCATCGGAATACTCGCTCGGAGAAAAGAGGCAGAGATACGCCAGGAGAAGAGGAAGTCCCGAAGAAACAAAGAAGTGAACGGGAGCGCGCCAGCAATCGGAGAGATGATGGATGGCGCACTGTGGAGAGTCAGCAGGCGAAGAAGAAGAAGCGAAAGGAGAAGGAAGAACAGAAAAAGGAAGAAAAGAGGAAGGAACAGGAGAAGAAAGAAAATCGCCGGCCCCCTAGGCAGAGGAAGAAGGGTGATGCACTGATCGTCGAGGCGAAGGACAAGACGACGTACGCTGCGCTCCTCAGGAAAGTGAGGGAGGACCCGGAGCTAAAAGAGTTGGGTGGAAACGTGGTAAAGACCAGGCGCACCCAGAAAGGAGAGATGCTGTTCGAGCTCAAGAAAGATCCGGCGATTAAGAGCTCAGAGTACCGGGAGCTCATTGCGAAATCCTTAGGCAGTGAGGCCACCGTGAGAGCACTTTCACAGGTGGCAGTGCTCGAGGTCAAGGATTTGGACGAGGTCACGACTGAGGAAGAGCTGAGAGTCGCATTGACCGAGCAGTGTAACTTGGAAGTACCGGTGACACTCCGAATCAGGAGATCGTTTGCAGGTACCCAGACGGCGGCAATCCGACTACCAGTAGATGCGGCCAACAAGATTGCGGTAGCCGGCAAGATCAAGGTCGGATGGGCGGTGTGCCCGCTGCGACTGGCTCCCCGAGTCACCAAGAAAATGGAGAGGTGTTTCAGGTGCATGGAATTTGGTCACCAGTCAAGACACTGCAAGGGTCCAGATAGGTCCAAACGGTGCTGGAACTGCGGCGAAAACGGACACGTTGCTCGAGACTGCACGAAGCAACCCAAGTGCATGCTGTGCAAGTCGGAGGAAGGAAATGGCCACCGGACGGGAGGCTATAAATGCCCGGCCTACAAAAAGGCGAAGGCAGGCCAACAATGATGCAGATAACGCAAATTAATCTGAATCATTGCGACATCGCACAGCAACTGTTGTGGCAGTCGACAACAGAGACGAAGTGTTATGTTGCGATCATCGCAGAGCCGTATCGGGTTCCTCCTGAGAACGGCAATTGGGTAGCGGATATAGCAGGATTGGCAGCTATACAAGTTATGGGCAGATTCCCTATAGAGAAAGTGGTGGAAAACTCTTACGAAGGTTTCGTGATCGCCAAAGTTAACGGTGTCTTCGTATGTAGCTGCTATGCGCCTCCAAGATGGACCGAGGAGCAATACAACCGGATGTTGGATGCACTCACTGACACGCTGGTAGGACGTAGGCCAGTAGTCATCGGCGGCGATTTCAACACCTGGGCCGTTGAGTGGGGCAGCCGGCAAACCAATGCAAGAGGATATAGTCTACTTAAAGCTCTGGCGAAGCTGGACGTAAAGCTGTGCAATGTAGGAACAGTCAGCACATTCCGCAAAGACGGTCGTGAATCCATCATCGACATTACATTTTGTAGTCCATCGTTGATGGAAGACATGGACTGGAGGGTGAGTGAGGAGTACTCCCATAGCGACCACCAGGCGATCCTCTACAAGATAGGCCAGAGAGCTCCTACGTCCATACAGAGAACTAGAACTTATGAGCGGAAGTGGAAGACGAAGGACTTCGACAAGAAGACTTTTATCGAGGCACTTCGGCCAAATAGCGATGCGGCAAACCTCGACCCAGGGTGGTTGACGGAAGCGCTAGCAACGGCATGTGATGCAGCGATGCCGAGGAAGATTGAACCTAGGAACGCTAGACGCCCAGCGTACTGGTGGAATGCGACGTTCAGCACCCTTCGTGCGACTTGCCTCCGAGCTAGGAGACGAGTTCAGAGGGCAAGAACTGCGGCCGATAGAGAAGAGCGCAAGGTTGCGTTCCGTGAAGCTAGAGCTGCCTTCAAACGAGCTATCAAGCAGAGCAAGGCGAACTGTTACAAGGAGCTATGCCAGGAAGCCGACGCTAACCCCTGGGGAAATGCCTACCGCATCATAATGGCAAAGCTGAAGGGCCCAATGACGCCAGTCGAAATGTACCCAGACAAACTGAAGGGTATCGTGGAGGGTTTGTTTCCAAAACACGATACAACAACGTGGCCACCTACGCCGTACAGCGAGGGCGATGCGGAATTTGACGTAAACCGACTGGTCTCCAACGACGAGCTCGTTGCCGTGGCGAAAGCATTGAAGGTGAAGAAGGCTCCCGGTCCGGATGGAATCCCCAACGTGGCGTTGAAAGCAGCGATCCTGGAGTATCCCGATATGTTCAGGTCAGTGTTGCAGAAATGCCTGGAGGAAGGCATCTTTCCGGATATATGGAAGGTCCAAAAACTAGTGCTGCTGCCAAAACCAGGAAAGCAGCCGGGAGATCCAGCATCGTACAGGCCGATCTGTCTGTTGGATACGCTCGGAAAACTCCTGGAGAGGATTATCCTTAACAGGCTGACCGAGTATACCGAAAGTGTGAGAGGGCTGTCCACGATGCAGTTCGGCTTCCGCAAGGGAAAATCGACGGTTGACGCAATTCGGACCGTCGTTGAGATGGCGGAAGGGGCATCCTTACAAAAGCGGAGAGGAGATCGCTACTGCGCCGTGGTAACGATAGACGTTAAAAACGCGTTTAACAGCGCCAGTTGGGAAGCTATCGCCGTAGCCCTGCATAATATGTGGGTCCCCGACTATCTGTGTAGGATTATAAGGAACTACTTCCAGAATAGAGTCCTTGTGTACGAAACCAACGTAGGGCAGAGGTCGTTTAGAGTGACAGCAGGTGTTCCACAAGGGTCAATACTTGGCCATACGCTCTGGAACGCAATGTACAACGGTGTGTTAACACTGAAGCTTCCGGCAGGTGTCATTATCGTGGGGTTCGCAGACGACGTTGTATTAGCGGTATCTGGCGAATCAATCGATGAAGTTGAAGTGCTGGTATCGGAGGCAATCGACACAGTCGAAAGATGGATGAATGGAGTGAAGCTGCAGATAGCCCATCACAAGACAGAAGTGCTCGTAGTCAGTAACCGCAAAGCAGTGCAAAGGTTGGAGATCACGATCGGAGAGGAGAGAATTTCATCGCAGCGCGCGTTGAAGCACCTGGGCGTGATGGTCGACGACCGCTTAAACTTTAACGCGCACGTTGACTACGCCTGCGAAAAGGCGGCGAAGGCGGTTAACACAGTAGCGAGGATTATGCCAAACGCGGGCGGTCCAAGAAGCAGTAAGAGGCGCCTCTTGGCAAATGTTGCAACCTCAATACTTAGGTATGGAGTGTCAGCCTGGGCTCCGGCGCTAAAAACGAAGAGAAACCGTAGAAAGCTGGACAGTGTGTTCCGGCTCATGGCTATGAGAGTCGCGAGTGCGTACAGAACAATCTCGTCGGAGGCTGCATGCGTTATCGCTGGGATGATGCCCATCTGCATCACCCTAGAGGAAGACGTCGAGTGCTATCGGAGTAACGCAAGGAATGCGAGAGCAGCTGCTAGAATGGAATCGCTGGTGAAGTGGCAACAAGTGTGGGACAATGCGGCGAACGGAAGGTGGACCCACCGACTGATCCCAAATGTGTCGGCGTGGGTGAATAGGAAGCATGGGGAGGTGAACTTCCATCTGACGCAGTTTCTGTCCGGGCATGGCTGTTTCCGGAAGTATCTGTTTCGATTCGGTCACGCGTCTTCCCTTCTGTGTCCGGAGTGTGTGAACGTGGAGGAAACACCGGCGCACGTCGTCTTCGAATGCCCTAGGTTCTCGGAGATGCGCAGGGATATGCGCGGCCTGACGGTCGACAACATTGTCGAGGAGATGTGTCGCCACGAAGACCCGTGGAACGCTGTCGACAGAGCAGTAACGGGGATGCTGTGCGCGCTGCAGAGGAAGTGGCGCGAAGACCAAAGAGTATTGGGTCGCGATCGGAGTAGGCTTGATCCACCGCCGGGGGCTTGAATGAGTCGTCCGTTGCATAGTACCGGTTATAGGTCGTCGGGGCGCCGGTGAACCGGAAGACTACCACCAACCGGAATCGCCGGGCCGACTTCGGCACCTTACTGGTCGGGATGAAAACTTCGGTGTCGAGAGAACTTCCACCGTCGGGGTCTTTCTCTGTCGGAGTAGGCTAGGTCCGTCCACCGCCGGGGACTAGACCGAGTAGACCGCGAAAAAGCACCGGTGCTTGGTCGTCAGGGCGCCTGTGAACCGGAAGCCAGTCTTCAACCGGAATCGCAGGACCGACCTTGGCACCAGCCTGGGAAGTATCGGTAACGGAAGAAGTTTCAGTGTCGGGGAACTCTTCGTCGGATAGGGTAGATCCACCGTCGGGGACTATCTGAGTCGTGCATGAAAAGCCGGAGTGCTAAATGGCACACGGACGGCAATAGAATAACAAATTTGGTGTATGTTTGTACTAACTGTGTCGCTGAATGGCGATAGGTTAGATACGAACACTAGAACGATTAGAATAACAAATTTAGTAGCGACAAAATGTGCATGAGCACAGAAAAAGAAGAGCGCATGAGCGCATTGCCCCCCCTGAAGCAGTCGCATGAGTGGTACCAGGGGGATCGAGGCAAGTAGCAGAGTTTTTCCATTCGGTTTTCTCTGCTGAGGGAGGTAGGGAAGAAAAAAAAAAACACACACACACACACACACACACACACACACACACACACACACACACATACAGACATTACCCCAATTCGTCGATTGGTATATGTGTCACGTCGCTCCAAGCCTTCTATCAAAAAGTCATTTTTGGAGTGAACATATAGCCTTTCCATTACACTAGTATACGAGAAAGGCAAAAACAATGCGCACGCCCCTTGTGCTGCTGTCACTTCACCCAACTAACGAATCGAATCGAGCGGGTTCCGACTGTATCTTCCTCTAGGAATTGTGGTCAACCAAAAAAAAAACCAACAAGCTTCGATTGATATGGGATGCAGCGGTGAAGCTGGGCGACGTGTCATTCAACTCGAAACTCTTGAAAGAGTCGGATCTGTTGACTCCGCTCCCGGCTGTGCTGTCTTGGTCCGCCAATTTCCAGTTGTGGTTGCAGGGGGTATAAAAGAGATGTTCCACCAGAATAAAATACGGAAAGAAGATCAACATTGTCAACTCTGCTCTGGCGGGAACATCCATTTGAGAAACCTCGGATCTACGTTATGGCAGTTGCAACCTTCGGCTCAACGTGCTCCCAGTGTCAGCACAGTTCGTAAAGAACCTCAACGCTGCAGAGTAAGCCGACCAGTAGACAGTATCCTCGGGCTGCAGTTGCTATTCACGACAACCACTATGCGGATGATTACTTGGACAGTTTCAAGACGACCAAGGAAGCGGTCCAAGTAGTTGTGGAAGTGAAACACGTCCATGCGATGGGCGTATTTGAAATTCGTAATATGCTTTCAAACTCTGTGGAAGTACTTCGAGGGATTGAGGAGCTTCCTGGCGAAAATTCCAAGGACTTATCGTTGACGCGTGGGTACACTACTGCATCAGTACTCGGAATGCGCTGGGTACCAACGGAAGACGCATTTACCTACACGTTTACCCTTCGAGCCGATCTACAAGCGGTGTTGGAGGACGATCATGTGCCGATAAAGCGGGAACTCTTGAAAGTAGTGATGAGTTTGTTCGATCCTCATCCAAGATACATGGAATTCGAAGATTGACTGGGACGATCCTATATCCGATAGCTGCTTGGTGCGGTGGAAACAGTCAGTGGACTGCGCTCTTCGATCAACTGCCGTCGCTCAGGATTCCTCGGTGCTACTTTCGGGCACCCTATCCGAATAACTTCGTCAAACTGCAGCTGCACGTCTTCGTAGATACCAGTGAGTCTGCGTATTCGTGCGTGGCGTACTTCCGTCTTCCAGTAGGAGAGCAGATTCAAGTGACTATGGTTGCCGCCAAGACAAAGCCCCTATCAATACTATCTCCATTTCGCGTTTAGAGCTGAACGCTGCCGTTCTCGGAACTCGCCTGTTGGAATCTGTAAAACAGTACCATACCATTCCGATTGCGCATTTTTTCCTATGGAGTGATTCCAAAACGGTGCTAGCGTGGATTCAATCGGAACACCGTCGCTATCACAAGTTTGTTGCAGTGGGCGTCGGAGAAATTCTGCTTTCTACGGATGCGAAGAACTGGCGGATTTGAAAACTGGACCGAATCTCAACACAGACGGCCCGTGGTTTCGTGGTCCAAACCACTTGAGGCAACACGAAACCTCTTGGCCAGCACAGCTACAAACCTTCACCACTCAAGAAGAAATATTCTCTGTGCAACTGCACCGAATTCAATGTTCTATCGTAAATCCTGCACGATTTAGCAAGTGGACGAAAATGCAGCGTACGGTCGCGTTTGTGTTGCGGTAAATTGACAATCTAAAACGGAAGGTCGGTGGTCGCCAATTAGCCAGCGGAATACTTAACCAAGAGGAGCTTTCGAAAGCAGAGCAGTTTCTTTGGAAAACTGCACAAGCAGAAGCCTTTCCAGAGGAAATAACAGTGCTCAAACGAACCCAAGGATCTCCAGAATCACGACACAATATAGTATCGAAATCAAGCCGCATCTACAAGCGATGGCCCTTCCTAGACGAAGATGGTGTTCTCCGTATGCGAGGTAGAATTTCTGCAGCTCCTTTCGTACAATACGAAACAAAATATCCAGCGATCTTGCCCGAGAAGCATCCAATCACGTTTCATCTCGTACAGTCTTTCCACTGCTGATTCCGTCATGCGAATAGGGAAACCATTACGAACGAACTACGACAACGTTTCGACATTCCCAGACTGCGAGCGCTGATTAGTCGAGTCATGCGAAGTTGTGCCTGGTGCCGAATAGCGAAGGCATCCCCAAAACCACCAGTAATGGGCCCTCTACCAGAAGCCCGTGTAACACCATTCATCCGATCATTTACATACGTGGGACTGGACTACTTCGGCCCGGTATTCGTGAGAGTTGGTAGGAGTCAGGCAAAGCGATGGGTGGCACTGTTCACCTGCCTTACCATCAGGGCGGTGCACCTCGAAGTGGTGCATAGCCTCAACGCTGTGTCCTGCATTATGGCTATTCATCGATTTGTATCTCGACGAGGTACCCCTGCTGAATTCCACACCGATAACGGAACCTGCTTTCAAGCCGCAAGCAAGGAGTTCGCCAGCGAGATAAAGTCTCGGAATGAGGAGATAGCTCTCACGTTCACCAGCGCCCAGACAAAATGGTGTTTCATTACACCTTCTGCGCCCCACATGGGCGAGGCGTGGGAACGTCTTGTGCGTTTGGTGAAGGCAGCGGTTGGAATAATACTAGACGGTCCTCGACGACCGGATGACGAAACCCTGGAGACCGTTCTGTTTGAAGCAGAGGCTACCCAAGTAACCACAAGCATTATATCATAACATTAATTCAATCGTATTATAGTTTAGCTAATGCATGATAACTTTTACTCTACATCTGTCACGTAGTGAAGCGTTTAATCTACATTATGAAAGCATTGAAGCATTATGGGATTTTGACAGTTCGGTATAGTTCTATAGGGCCGTTGTTTAATGCTTCATTGCATTATCATGATAAAAGCTTTATGGCAATCAATAATGCAAGCACTTATTACTTTATATATGCCTTCGCTAAAGCTTCCATCACTGTAAACAGAAAAAAAAAACACTCAGTTCGAAGAAAAATACTGTAAAACATTTTTAGAAACAGAACCGTTCAAAAGAAAAGAAAAACAAACCCAAATTTTCATGGATTGCTGTGCAGGGAATGAAATTATCGATCACGATCGTGATTGTAGAAAACTCTCTCACACGCATTATCGGCGAAAAAAGACGTGCGATAAATTCAGACCCGGGCTTCTCCCGAGAATGTGTTTTCGCTCGTTCCGCAGCGCCGAAAATCGATTATCATCAGCAATGAAAAGTTGACTGGTTTGCTTTCTGCTCTTTGTTCGCCTTTCCGTAGTGCCGTCGTCACCGACTGTAGCTTTTATGTATAAAATTTCTGTCCCTTCTCGAGCAGCTTGTGTGGTCGTGTGGTTATGGTGCGCGCTCAAACACATTTTTGTGGAGGGTCTAGGTTCGAATCCTGTTAGCGGCAAATTTTTGTTATTTGCCTTCTGATAATTATCGCGATAACTTTGCAGGCGATAAAGTTGGATAGCGAAAATTAAAAGAGCGATTTCCAGTTTTCGGCTATCCTTGATCGGGGGCAAACAGCAATGACCGATAAACATTTCTCACAGGAACAGTAAAAACAGAAAAAAATCGGTTGCTCGAAAAACGCCGTTTTTCGTCTCAATTTACTGATAATTTCATTCCCTGTTGCTGTGTAGCACTTCGATTATCATGCTCAGATGTTGCTGTTTGAAAATTTACTTTATGTATGGTTTTTTTGGGTTTCTGGATGGGACATGAAGACAATCAGATGCTGAGGGAACAAAACTTATGTGGGGTATTGGTTTTCTTATTTAACATAGTGCTCCGATTTCATAAAAGAAAGGATTAAAGCGCTGTTTGTATTGTTCCTTATTTATTGTGTTTTTTGAGCACGTATGAAAACAAAAAGAACAGAATCAACACAGACGAATTTATATCTTTATATAATCTTCGTTTGTGGAATCAATCGGTTCTGTAATCGCTTATTTTCGACTGATGAGTTTGGGAGAGTAAGATAACTGATAGCATGCCGACCCCAGCACAACTTTTAGAGCTGCTGAAAACACTCAATAAGGCATGAGCTGAGTAAACGTTACTTTATGTTGTACATTTTTTCAGGTGCAAAATACATGGTCATCGTAGCACACAGCGTTAGCGCGTCCGACTTCCATCGTGGTCCAGTTTCAGCAGTCTCTTCAATTCCCAAAATAGAATAAAAAAATCAGAGCGACAGTATCGGAACAGGTAAGGGCTCGGCGCAAACCTATTTGACTGCTTTGGCGCGCATGCTGCAGAAGTCTTGCGGCTGGCTGGTATGTACGTGGGTATGAGTGTGAGTGAGATGTAAATGAATGACGATGCTCTGCGTCGTTGGCCTTCGATGGGAGAGACACCGTAGACGATGATCAGTGGAGTGCGCTCAAAGAATGGAAGAGTGAATGAAAGAGCGAAGAAACTCTGAAAGGGGTAGAGAGTAAATGGATGATTTGAAGCGGAGCGACAGTGCGATGTTTATTCAGTCTATTTACGATGCTTGTAACTGATGGTTGCGCGTTGTATGTTTTTGAGGACCGTGTTTCGGCGGAAAGAACTGAAGTGTGTGATTGTTTTAAGGATGGTGAATTTCTTTGGAATTTCGTTGGTGTATAGTTCACAGTCCCAAACGAAAATGGATGGATACGACAGAGGAGTAACTGGAAACTTGCTCAACACATCACCGATCAACTGTGGCGCAGGTGGATCAAAGAGTTCCTGCCTGTTATCGCCCGCAGGTCTAAATGGCATGAGGAAGCAAAGGATCTACAAGTAGGCGACTTAGTTTTAACCTGTTTTAACAATGAATGGAACTTTGAGAAACCAGTGGATTCGGGGCCGCATCATTCAGGTCTTTCCTGGGAAAGACGGCAGAGTTCGTCAAGCGCTCGGAGAACTGAAAAGAGCAGTGGTTAAACTTGCGGTTCTTGACGTTGTAGAAAAGTGTAAACCAGGTGACGATCCTCTCGAGACTTCAACCTTTCACCATGGTTTACGGGAGGGGCTATGTAACGACAAGATCCATTGTTCTGGTAGCACTGCCATGGACTATCAATCTCACTTTCCATCCATACACGACCAGGGAGGGTGCAGGCACGTCAAACTCGAACAAACTACGCCTACCTAACATGCATCGAGCGGGCCTTCCCAAACAACACAATGCGATTTCGCGGGCCATCCCCATCGACAAAACAAACCGATTTCCAAGCAGGATTCGACCAGGCTTCTGGTCGCGTTGCCAGTCACACTAACACACTCGCAAAAGATGAGCAGTAGGCCTACCTTGCCGCATGCGGGTCCCCTGTACACGACCCGCAGTTGTCAAGCTGAATGACTGACATGATAGGTAGAAAATAACTAAACGTGCATATAGCGAAACGAATGGAGTGATTATGTAAGGAGGAAATAATGTTAATAAAACTGTGAACTCAATTGAATAATTATTTAGGGTAAGTGTATCAAGTATGGCTATAGTACCAATTATTCGCCATAGTTGATTTTCACCCTTTAACGATGTTAATCAACAAGAAAAAAATTGTGAACAACAGACCACGTTCACAAAAGATAGTCGCACTCATTCCAACTCCACATTTTCCTCAAATCATAGTAGAAATAAATCATTTTCCTTAAAATTTCGGCTTCCTTGCACCCTTTATCGCCATAAGGAATGCATGCAAATAGTGCGAAAAGGAACCGAAGTTAAGAAATGTATCCATAACTGGTACAGGGTTCCTATCATTGGCACACGCTGTAATCAATACTAAAAGTAGTTTTGGCTCCGTTTCTATATTTTTCCTGTAAAGTATGGAAACTAAGCTGGTTTTTTAACTTATTGATGACATTCGTCGGTCTTCTCGTTATTTTTGTATAAATAGCTTTCCTTAGGTAGTGCCATAATTGGTACACCCACCCTACATTTGATTTATTCTTCTATCTACTATTTACAGTGTCTTAAATCTAAAGTTTAGTCTTGAATCTACCATTCGATTATGCTAAAATTTGCTATCTAAAATCTAGTAAGTACGGTGATTGAGATTCTATACGTATCCTAAAGGGTAAAATTGTAATTGCAGAACTAAAACTATATTCAGTGGAGCTGTCGATACGATCCATCCTTTAATTCGATTCAGTACACCAAACTTGTAAGTGCTTCACTCATATACCCCAATGAATTATATAATCCAATGAAATATATATTTTAGCTTAAAGCGCACAAACCAAATAAAGTGTTGCTGTTGAGACTTGGTGACTTCTGACCCCACAATTATATTGCACAGAATTTTACACTCTTTTTTCGATCTGTGTTTTATTCGGGGAGCCCTTTGGTAATTCCAAACTAAAAACAATAAAATCAATAACCTATCTATGAAAATAACCTAGAAATCTAATAACCCAATCACACAATCCTGTTCGTCTTGTTCCACAAAGCTTCCCGAGAATCATAACCGTTCATCCTTCGCGTGGATTGACCACCACTCCAGAGTTCAAAAGGTGATTGCGTTTCATAAATTTCTAACACCCTGCCGAATGGAAGTGCACCTGCTTCGATGTATCTAACAGCTAAGCCTATAAAAGCAAGGACTTTTCCTTGCCATGCTCTACAGTTGGTGGTGGTCGTTCGGTCAGCAGTGCTGAATGGTGAACACGAAATGAAGAATCTTGTTCTAATTAGTAGTGTATTGTGCTTTCTGTGGTTGGAGCTGCTGTCGGCTTGGCAAGGTATTGGTCCCAACGAAGACTCGCTTCATGAGGCCTTGATTGCGTACAAGTCGTACGATGTGGAGGCACGTCGGAATCGGTTCTACGAGTTGAGCAGTGAACAGTACATTTCCGGGGGCTTTGAGTCGACGAATGATACTTGCGATGCTCGGGATGACCACGCGAGGGTTAAACGTTACAATGATCCCACGTTTCGGGGCAATCCGAAAACGCGGGAACAGGTTTGGGCCAACAATTTCGCTCATGTAATAATGAGGGACCAACAATCCATATCTTTGGTAAAGCTGCTGATTCGCATTGTGAACAAATATCTGAGTGCTTGTATACCGATTATTCTGTTTGACGTGTACGTAGAACAAAGGGAAACTTACGTTATGGAAGCTCTGTTCAGAGAGTTCCCGACGACCTACATATGTGGCAAAATAAGCTCAAACTACACACTTCAAAACCCCGAATTACTTGTGCCATCGGCTGCACAGTGCCGTAGCTACATCCTGTTCATATCGGACGTCATGATGGTTCGAAAGGTGCTTGGACCTCAGTTGACCAATCATGTAATCGTCGTTCCTCGGTCAAGCCAGTGGAAACTACAAGACTTTCTATCATCTAAAGAGTCCAGAGACATCTTGAATTTGCTAGTTATCGGTGAATCGTACTCAACAGAAAAGACACTCAATAGTGAATCTGCCTATGTTCTGTACTCGCACGAACTTTACATTGATGGATTGGGTTCGAACCGCCCAATAGTGCTGACTTCGTGG
This sequence comes from Aedes albopictus, assembly GCF_035046485.1. Taxonomy (NCBI): domain Eukaryota; kingdom Metazoa; phylum Arthropoda; class Insecta; order Diptera; family Culicidae; genus Aedes; species Aedes albopictus. The sequence goes on from NC_085137.1 coordinate 162,911,881, forward strand.
ATGAACGGAAAGTTCTCCCGTCCGAATGTGAATCTGTTTCCGCCAAAAATCCGGAAAGGTTTTTCAGGACATCGCTTCACTATCTCTGCTGCCCATCAACCGCCGTTCGTGTTCAAGATCATGTCTACGGACGGAGTTGGGAATATTGCCATTCGTTGGGATGGGTTGGAAATTCGAGTGCTAAAGACGTTGGGAAACTATCTTAACTTCACGTTCGATATCAAAGAACCCTCCAAGCCGTATCTTGGGTAATTGTTTGTACCCCACAGTGTGAAGTGGATATTCGTTAAATATAATCGTTGTTTGATTCAGGTCAGGAGATGCCGTTACGTACGAAGTGGAACGAAAACAAGCCGATATTGGATTGGCCGGAGCGTTCGTAACAATTGAGCGAAATGTCAAAACGGAAATGTCGGTGTCTCACTCGACGGATTGTGCGGCTTTTGTGACCCTGATGTCATCGTCTTTGCCAAGGTAACTTTACCAAAATATCATAAAACGTGAGTTTTTTTTTTAAATTATTTTACAATCCTCAACTGCATCTGTTTAAACCACGGGTTCTTAAGCTTTTCCAGCTGGTGGCCCACTTTTAATTGTAATAAACACACAATTTCTGAAAATTTGGACAGAATTTTTGAATAAATGTGTACATTGTATCGCTTTCATTACAGGCTTTGATAAACTTACGTAACGTAGCAGTTTATCTTACAAATTTAAGTTTTTTTTTATCAACAGTGCTGTTTTTGTTTTTTTTTTTTTCTAAGTCAACATAAAGTTAAGGTTAGTGATCAGTGTTCCAGTAAACTCTCTGTCTTAAGAATGTAATATAAGTTGGCAAGTTTCCAGTACAAATTTATTCAGTCTGGCTCAGTGAATCAAAATTCCGCCTTCGCGCAACAATAACGACAATGCAATGTCGCAACCTGAATTTGTTGCGACATTCTACCCAATGCGACATAGGTTTGTCCCAACTTGAACAGAATAGGACAAACATCGTGCACCACGAGTTTAGAGATTCTTAAGCCTTGCATTGTGATTTTCGAGCGGTAACTTAGAGTCGGTAAACACTGCAACGCTGCTGAATATGTATCATCAAAAAGGTTTGATTTTGAGTTAGTAATAATTGATTTTTCACGAGTTGAAAAGTACGCAACAAATTCAGTTTCCGTTTTGTCTGCAACAAAAATTTTCGGAATCATGTCATTATCTGTTACCAGATGGGATAAAGAGAAATCGCCACGTCTTCTTTGTTGCTTGTTTTGTGTCTCTTTTGTCTGACAATTCTTTTCACTGGTCTGGCTCCATGCAATACTACAAAACTCCACAAATTTTATGTATTCTAACCCACATTTCAGAAATAAAGAAAACATAAAATTTATGCAAAGTCTTTGAAGACATGATGGCTGCAACCCCTAAATTCCTGGAGAAATTTCTGAGGGAATCGTTGGCAGATTTTCTAAACGAATCCCTGAAGAAGTTTTTGACGGAATCTAAAGTCCTTTTAGATATTTGAGTTGAAGATATCCCTAAAGGTTTTTCTGAAAGCATCAATGGAACATTTTATGATGGAATTCCTAGAGTTTTTTTTACTGGAAAATTTTTTGAGAGAATCCCTGACGGAATTTTAAAAGGAATCCATGAAGCAATATTTGTTGGGGATAAATGGACATCCCTACCATTGACTCACCAACACTACGCTGAGCTCACTGGTGGCAGATCTATCTGTCACCCGTCGATGCTATAGAGATAAGTGATATTTCAACACACTAATGTCGTTTTCGTTTTTGCGGTGGTGCTACACCGGTGCAGCACTTTTGCACCGAAAATGTTCGTTTTTGATTTTCGTTGTACACCGGTGCAGCACTTTTTCTGCACCGCGCATGATAGTGTAGCACTCAAAAAATCGGGAGTGTAGCGGGTGCACACCGTGTCCACCAATCAGCGTTGGCAAAGTTGTCAATATTTTGGTTTTTATACACGCATACCAATGCAACTGCACCGAAAATGTTCGTTTTCACAGTGAAAAGTGTAGCACGAAGCGGTGTAGCACTGCCGCAAAAACGAAAACGACATAACACTAGCGCGAGTTTTTCCTCACACAAAATTGCACGCCAATTCAAAGGCTATTCAGATTGCATATGCAAATATTACCCAATCGAATTGGGTAAAACGGGTAAATAATGATAAAACTAACGTCCGGGACAAGAGTGCAAATATTTTCCTCACAGTTTCACAACTACACCTATAAAAAAGGCACGCATACATTTGAACGTGATTACCACTATACCAGCATGAATGGATGTAATGTTTACAATTGTACACCGCGCATAACATGTTAGTTCGTTAGTTTTTAATAAAGTTTTAATTTGTTCGTTTTGTTACGTCGCGTGTGTTTATATTCAATACCGAGAATGTACTCGGTCACCGCCACCCGCGAACGTAAAGGTGGCGACGAGAATTAAGCGAAATTAGTGAGAAATAGTAGCAAAAGTGTCTCCTGCGAGGAAGAGGAGAAGAATGGACGGTACCAATTCGCCTCCCGGGGCGACCGTTCGCATCCATCATCAATTGCGACGAACGGACTGCAACAGGATCAGGCTGGACACCATCAACACCCAGCATTTGTTCCGCTACAGCAGCAACTGTCCTCCGGTATTCCCGCAACCGCAGCCTCGTTTCCAGCAATTTCCGCAACCACCGATTCAACATCAACAAAACGCTACTTCAAACGAGTTCGTCGGACAGTGCTTCCAGCTCTTCCAGCAGCTCCAACAACAACAGCAAGCATTCTTCCAAACGATGATGTCGACGATGAACCAGCACACAGCGCCTAATCCGGAGCAGATTCTAGACTCCCTAGCGAATAATATCCAGGAGTTCCGGTACGAGTCAAACGTCACTTTTGCAGGCTGGTTTGTGCGCTATGAAGATTTGTTTGCTAAGGATGTAGTTCGCTGGATGATGAAGCAAGTGCGTTTACTCCTCCGCAAAATAGGGTCCATGGAACACGAACGCTACACTAGCTACATTCTTCCGAAGCTTCCGAAGTATGTCAGCTTTTCGGAAACAGTGACCAAGCTGAAAAGCTTGTTTGGCACACTGGAGTCCGTGCTGAGTAGGTGCTATAGGTGTCTGCAGGTGACTAAACAAGCCACCGAGGACTTGAAAACTTACGCATGCAGAGTCAACAAACTGTGTGTTGAGTTTGAACTCGGAAAACTCACCGAGGATCAATTTAAGTGCCTTGTGTTCGTGTGTGGCTTGAAGGCGGAGAACGATGCGGAAGTTCGGACAAGGTTGCTGAGCAGGATCGAGGAGAGAACCGACATCACCCTGGAGTAAAGTGACCAGATATATTTTGCTCTGATGCGGGACACAGTTTTACTAAACCAGGGTGTCGACTACCTGGAAAGCCAGGGACTGTTAGGGAATTTATTTCTGGGCTTGGAAAATTAGAGACAGTCAGGGAATTTCACGGGGAATTTGGTTGTTGATCATGGAACTTTTTCACGACACTCAGGGAACAAAGTATCAGATCTCAACAAGGAAATTATGGAATTTGGAAAACTAGCTAAAGCGCTGTTTGCAGATCAGAAGGAATTTCTCAGCCTATCTTGATGCATGGGAAATTCCTTGCCCGAATCGCTCAAGAAACCGGTTTTTCTTCGATCACAGTACGCAGTAGCGAAGAAATGACAGTTCAAATGGCAATCACCGAAGAAAGTTTCTGCCAGGAATCACTCAAGAAGTTTCTTGAGCGATTCCTTTCGAACTCGAAACTGCGCTAGATTTTTTTTTCTAAATGTCTGAATTTTTTTCATGGAAAATTTCTGCCAAAACATTGAAGAGATAGCTGGAGAAAATTCAGGAATGAGTTATTGACAAAACTATGGGAATTTTTTAGTTGCATTCAAATGTAAAGTACTGGTGGATTACTGGAGAACATTTTCCAAAACATTTCTTGGAAAGTATTCTGAAACAATTCTCCAATATTTTCATCACAAATATAAAGTGTACACACTTAAAATAAAGTACCATATTCAGCAGTTCTATTTTCGGTAAAAGTTCAGATTACCGAATGTTCAGCAAGATATAACCGAAGTTCGTCAAAAAATTACCGAACGTTCGGTAAACTCTGCTGAATCATCGGTAATGTTTACCGAACGTTCGGTAAAAATTAGCCGTACTTCGGTAAAACTTGCTGAACTTCGGTAATCCGAACTTTTACCGAAAATAGAACAGCCGAACAAGTGACTCTAAAATAAGTGTGTATCTTTATCAAACTTTCTAAAAAAGATATTTGTTTTCTGGAATTCTTTCCATTTGTTAAAAAAAATCTACCACCGGTGGAGTTTCCAGAGTGATCTACCATATACTTCTATAGAAATACTTCGATCATTTCCGAAAACCCCCGGAAAAATCTGACAAGGGGAATCCTGGAGGTAACCTTCCACGAATCAAGTAGCCATGTAGGCATGTTTGTCTTAGGAGTTTATCTGACGGGTTTTAACAGATATTTCTACAAGAAAGCCCTGTGGATTGTTACTGGAAATTCATTTGAAATTTTTGAAAAAAAAAACTATGAACAAAAGTTCTGATGAGACATTTTTAAATTCACTTGCAGAGATTCAAAAATGTTCAGTCAGCTCTGAATTAGTCCACATCAGTGTGAAGTGCTTATGAAAACCAAATTTTACCTTCATCCTTCTCCAAACAACTCTGCCTTTACTTTATACAATGTCAGATTGGTGGAGCGGACCTGGTGTGGTGGTTAGAACACTTGACTATCACGCCGAGGACCTGGGATCGAATCCCACTCCCGACAAACTTGCGAAATGTGAGTTCTTCCTTCGGAAGGGAAGTAAAGCGTGGGTCCCGAGATGAACTAGCCTAGGGCTAAAAATCTCGTTAATACAGATAAAAAAAAAAAAAAAATGTCAGATTTAAATCCTCAAAATCCTAAAACAATTGTAAGCCTGGTTAAACTTTGTTTTTGCTATTTACATTAGTCTAAAGATTGATTTTCAGAAGAACAGAAACAGTTCAACATGTTTGTCAAGAAAACGACATTTTAGCCGATTGTTGAAATCCGGGATATTTCCGGGACACTTTGCAGTGCGGGACGACTAGCTTGAATCCGGGACTGTCCCGCACAATCCGGAACGCCTGGTCACTTTACCCTGGAGCAAATATCCGATGAGTGCCAGCGGCTCCTCAGCATTGGCGTATCTAGGATTTTTTCCTAGGGGGTGCCTAGTTCCAGTGGCCAGTTTCAGTGGCTTCCAGGTTGTTTTGTTTTGTTTTTTTTTTGTAAAGGGAAGTACCGATCCACCCTCAATTTCTTAGCATAATGATATACTGCGTCGCGGGAAAAATTAGCCCGTAAATTTACACGCGCTGTATTACAGTCGGAACCCGCTCGTTGAGCCACAACCTCCACCCAACCAACGAATTCGATTCGCTAGTTGGGTGGAGTGACAGCTGCACAAGGGGCGTGCGCGTTGTTTTTTTAGATCATGTTTGAGTTGGAAACAAAAAGTATTTTTTTTCAATTTGTTTTAAATTTAGAGCAAAACTTATACGTTTTGCAAGATACATATATGGAAAAGGGGAGAAATAATTATTTTCACCCATTTTTAGTCGGTGACGTCGGTGAAGTTAAAATATAGATGTTTATGAAACCACCCGGACCAAAATGCAAGCACAAAACGCTTTCAATGATCGACAAAATAAAGATTGCCGATGTTTTGCATTTGTTTCGAAGTAATTGTACATATTGTTTTGTTTTTAAGAAATATGAAATAGAAATTCTTCTCGATTATCAGTAAAGTTTAAGAAACCAAAAACTCATTAGCTCGCCCCTCGGAATTGCGGATTGGTTGTCATTTTCAGTTTGACATTTAATTATGACATCCAGGTATTTTTTAGTTGGCCGACAGCTCAACTAACGGAGCCCCAACTAAAAAGCCACCCAACTATTAAGCCCCCAACCAGCGAGTCATGACTGTATAAAGAACAGTTTTTTTTTGGAAAATCCAAACCGCGGATTTAACACTTTCTCCGCCATGTGAGGTTTGAAAACTTGATTGCGTATAACACATGGAATTTGCATTTTCAGTTGGAACTTAACAATTAGGAACAGAGCAATTATTAGAAATGTAAATCTCGGAAACTATAATAAAATATCCTCAAATTTGCGTGTAACTTGTATTATAGTTCCGTTCTGAAGCTTCACGAACATATTATCAATTCTGTTGAAACCTGGAATTTGGTGCGAGCGAACTTCGATTTTTCTCTTCGGGATTCTGATGCTCACACCAAATTTCAATTTCGACTGGATTGATATTATATCTGGTGAAGGGAATGGTGTATAAAGCTGAAATTTTGACATACGTAAAACCAACATTGTAGTAATCAGTCAAAATTTCAACTCCGTACATTCCGGATAATCGATTCTGGTTTATACGTATAACACAAGAAATTTGTGATCTCGGCAGAACATTTTTTTATGGTAATTCCTCAGGAAATATTTTCGTCAATTTATTTGGAAATTGTTTAGCAATTTATTTCAATTGAGACTTTTTCTCAGTAATTTCTTTGGGTTTGGTAAATTTCTTCGGTTATATCTTCGGGTCCTCTTCGGCAATTTCATTTTATTTCATTCGAAATGTTTCCACGGGATTTCCTTTGCCAATTTTTTAGTAGTAGGGTATGTGTGCCATCAGTAATCTCACGCTCCCATATTCATCCTATACGGAAACAAGCAATTACGGCATCGAATGACTCCGTTCTTTTTGTTTTCATGGGTGCTCACTTCTAACAAAAAATACAAAAATAAGAAACAAAATAAACAACGCTTCAATCCTTTGTTTTTCGTAGGATGAAAATGGGAGCCACATGCTTAATAAGGGAACCAATACCCTATTTCAAGCATTGTTTTGTTAACACTCCAAATACCGTGATAAAAAAAACTCACGCGGAATACCGTGATCAGAAAAAAGTTGGAACTTTTACTTTGAGCAGCTCGTTCTCAGCCGCCTGTGGTCCGATTCAAAAATTTTTTTCAGGGATGTTCTACCCAACTCTTCCATTTTTGTGTTCTGTAAAAAATGTGTTTCTAGGGATGCTCATTTTTCCCCTAGACTTGCGTGAGTAAGGAACATTTTTAAAAAAACCTCGCTATTTTTGATTAGCGTTCCAAATTTTAAAAGTGATTACAAAAAATAACTAGAAATCTGTATACTTGGCCAAAAGGCATGACATAGAGGTAGTAAACTATTTGCGTAGCTATCTTGAACATCCCTAGCTAGAAATGAACATGGCTCCTGACCGGCAAGTATTCTAGTGCTTTTGATAAGCATCCTAGAAGGTTCGAGTTTTCAGCAAAGTGTTTTATATTGATTGGTACTACACTTTCATTCTATATTGATCTAGATCTGCTGTAACTGATCTAGATAAGTTTAATTATTTATACGGCTCTCTAGAATACTCGATATGCATTCTGGAAGGTTGCAGTCTTCGGCAAAGTTCTTTGGATTGGTTAGTACTTCACTTTGGCGTCTTCAGTTCTGATCTAGATCTGTTGTAATTGATCTAGATAAGTTAAATTTTTCTATATAATTTTCTAGAATCCTCGATAGGCATCCTATGGAGTTGCAGTCTTCGGCAAAGTTCTCTGGATTGGTTATTATTTCAGTTTTTCATCTGTGGTTTTGATTTAGATCTGCTGTAATTTATCTAGATAAGTTTTAGTTTTCTACATGATTTTCTGGAGTTCTAGCTATTCATTCTAGAGGGTTGCAGTCTTCGGCAAAGTTCTCTGCGTTGATTAGTACTTCACTTTTACCTGATCGGTTTTGATCTAGATCTGCTGTATTTTTCTTGATAAGTATTATTTTTCTAAATTAGTATCTAGAATTCTCTACATTGGTGAAAATAATTTACCACAGGGTGATTTTTTTTTCGCGATCAAGCAAAGACAGGTTGCGTCAAAAAAACCTACATTTGGGTTGATTTGTAGTTTCGTGTACATGGTGAATTGCGACGGTACTGCGCGTACGTTTATAAAATACATACATTTTTATACATATAATATCATGTTCACACTTATCCGTGGCTGATCGAACATGATTTCAGTAGTAAGCACAATCACAAAAATAAATTTAAAGTAAAAGTTTTTATTTTAAATTTATTTTTGCAGAATCTCCTTAGTCAAGAGAAGATAAAAACGTTTTTTTTTGTCATGAATTTCAAAAAAAATGTTATTTTGGCGTTGCATAATAAATGGATGAAAACCTAGAGGTTGCTGCACTAAAGAGTCATTACAGAAGAAAAACAAATATCTATATCAGCCAAAGCTAATCTAGGCCAAAGAAATCTTTCATAAAGCATATCCGGAGCCCTAGAGCACTAGAGAGCATATCTAGAGCACTAGAGAGACAATCAGAAAGATAAAATTGAATTAGAGCTAATCTAGATCAAAAGATTTACACATGTTACCAGTCAATCCTACCCAACTAACATTTTTGCTGTTTAAGAGTTTAAGAGAGCTTCCTTCATACACTTTTGCTCCATAAGCTATTATACAGCTACTTTTGTTAGTAGGGTAGCTACTTCGCCCAAAACTATGAACCTACAAGAGCATTGAAGAGATATTTCAAATTATGAAGCCCTTCTAGATCAGTGCCATCAGAACAATACCACAATCCAAGAAGTAAGAGTTTAGTGCCAAGTGTTCATCAAAAGGGATGCATATAGTTATAAGATTCTAGTTTAGGCTAGCCTAGTCTACACATACACAGCCATTCAATGAAAGAATCTTGAATTGACTACTTTTATCATTTTTATTGTCATTATCAACCCTTGAAGTGCATCGGTGATGCGTTACAAGCGTGTCCGCCATTGAAGAAGCAACCCAACTAACAATCACTCATTTTACAAGCACCTTTACGACGAATTGATTCAGCATGATGCTGAATAACATTTGGATAATTTTCAGGCACAACCTTTGTTCGGGTTTTGTTCACACAAATTTGGAGAAACTTTAAAGCATAGTGTTGTGTACCGACTGAACTGTTTGTTGTTTAATCGTTTTACAACTATATAGTAAAGCTGTTATTCAGCTTTAGCAAAAATGATTAAAAATTTAAAAAATGCAAAATTTTTCAATTCCACGAGAAGTTTATGATTGGAACTTAATGCTGTGAACAAATATTGTGAAATAATAACTACACATGAATTTACCTGAATCCAGATTCGAACTCGAGACCCGTCGATTGCCAGCCGCATGCCTTCCTATCTGCGCCATCCTAGAGATGATGAATTGCAGCGCTCAAATCAAAACATAAACTTCACGTGGTTTAATAATGATCAGACTTCGACTCCTATTCAGCAGTGGTGAATTAGCACAATATTATGGTTAATGACTGAACAACATATTAATTCAGCTGTTGATCAGTAAAAAACACGTGTTTTTCATCATGTACTCTGAGTCGAAGTATGATGAAACGAAAGCGCTTATGTGACTTGTGAAAAACACATTATACAGATACATGTCCTAATTTCTACATGTACTTAACAAGAAGCAGAAAAAAGTCTTGTTAAACTATGTTGTAAAGGAATTACTGCGAGTCGAATAAAAATCTTATTAAACGTTTGAAAAGTGTTTTAAATTATCATTGTTAATACCAATACGAAAAGTTGAACATTGGCTACTTTTTCAATTGAAATAGCATTTGTACAGTAATGTGTACAGCATAATTTTAGTTCAGCTAAAATTACTATTATAAAGCAACAATTCAGCATGCATGCTTGTTTGCGGCTGGCGATTGTTAGTTGGGAATGTACGAAAAGCGCAACCCAACTGCAGAATTTCCACTATAATCACACAATCATTTATTTTACCAAACATGTTCTAGCCGGGTGCCGTAGTTCCAGCGGTTAAATTCAATTATACAGGACAACATCGAAAACACGCAACTCAAAATGTTCTTGCTATCAACCACGTGTGCGCATCCTGCTATGATTCTCTTACACTTCTCTGCACTTCTTTGAAGACTCCTTACTTCCACAGTATCGTATTGAAAGATACAATTGATCTAGATAAAATACTTCAGATCTATATCAAAACTGGAGACATAGAAGTATGGTCACCGACGAACCGACGTGACACTGATGTTTCAAATGTGTCCCCCCTCAATTTAACGGTCGACCAGCAAAGCGAGCGAACCCTTCTGTCATATCAGCGCAGACGCGAACCTCTTCCTATATGAACACATGGGGGTTTGGAGTCAAGCTAGCACATCAACGCGAACCGTTATAGGGGTGGCGGTAGTGTTCGGCTATTTCCATCATGGCGTCGCGGACAATAAATTTGAATTTGTTTGTTCTAGCTGTCACGTCGGTTCGTCGGTGGTATGGTAGCAACCAATTCAGTGCTGAATTTGTGCAAGATTGCAACCCTTTGCATATAAAGAATTCTAGAAAATCATATAGAAAAATCACTTATTTTCTTCAATTATACCAGATCTAGATCAAAATCGAAAGCGTGAAATTATTGTACCAACAAATCCAGTGAACTTTTTCGATTGGATGGTTCTAGTGCATCGAAAATTCCAGAGATTCATATCGAAAATAAAACTTATCTAGATCATTTACAGCAGACCTAGACCAAAACCGGAGACGTGAAAGTGTAGTACCAATCGGTCCCGAAAACTTTGCCGAAGACAGAAACCCTCTAGGATGCATGTAGAGAATTGCAGAGGGTGAGTTAAAAAAATAATACTTATCTAGATAAATACAGCAGATCTAGATAAAAACCGATGAGGTAAAAGTAAAGTACAAACCAACGCAGAGAACTTTGCCGAAGACTGAAACCCTCTAGGATGCATAGCTAGAACTCCAGAAAGTCATGTAGAAAAATAAAACTTATCTAAATAAATTACAGCAGATCTAGATCAAAATCATAGACGAAAAATTGAAGTGATCCAGAGAATTTTGCCGAAGACTGCAGCTCCATAGGATGCTTATCGAGGATTCTAAAAAGCCATACCCAACTAACAATCACTCATTTAACAGGCACCATTATGACGAATTAATTCAGCATAATGTTGAATAACATTTGAATTGTTTTCACGTACAACCTATGTTCGGGTTTTGTTCACACAAATTTGGAGAAGTTATAAAGCATCATGTTGTGCACCAACTTATTTTTTTGTTGTTCAAAGCGTTTTACAAATGTACAAGAAAGTTGTTATTAAGCTTTGGCAAAAATGACTGAAAATAAATAAAATGCAAAAATGTTGAACTCTCACGAGAGTAATTATTCGCTCTCATGTTGAGAACATCTATTATGAAATAAGAATTACATATAAAATTACCTAAATCCGAATTAGAACTCGAGACCTGTCTATTGCCAGCCGCATGCCTTCCTATCTGCGCCATCCTAGAGATGGTGAGATGCAGCACCCAAAGCAAAACATAATCTTCCCATGACTCAATAATGATCACTCCTGAACTTGTGTTCAGCAGTGGTGAATTAGCACAGCACGTGGTAATCA